>NC_081561.1:111066733-111343203 GCF_022355385.1 Mustela nigripes
TTATAGATCTTAATTACATTGATTAAAAACTTGCTAAAAAATGCTGAGCATTCCAACATTTTTTTTAAAAATGCCATGTAGTAAATCAGACTACAATTTTAATTTTTCCTGGCAGAAATGTAGGAAAGCCCTTGTTACAAAAATGTTTGTCACTATTGATAGAGCTTGGATCGACTTAAAACTAAACACATTTTGTTGATCTGAAAAGTTTACCACTGCACTAAAGTTCTTCATTATGGTAGAAATAATCATGAGAACATTATTGCATTCTTTGTGGTCTTGTCACACTAGGGTATACATAGCATTTTTAAGTGACTCTGGTTTTCTTTTAGTTCATATAACTTTATCAGGGAAATCTATGGTACAAATTAGAAGATGACATTTGAACACATTTCTAATTCTCTCAGAAATGTACTGTTTTCTATACAATGGATATATGCACACATACAAATACACACACACACATACCTAAGGAACAAATACTAATACTAGACAAGGTTGAAAAAACTAAGGTTTCCTAAGGAGAATAATTCTGAACTATTTAGGATTGAGAAACTTGTGTTGAAATTCCTTTTTAAGGGCTATTGAGATATGATTGGTTTAATATAGAAAAGTTAATGTACTCAGGCCTAGTCAATGTAGGTTGTACTTATAAAAGGAATATAGGCACGAAGATACTGATATCCTGTGTGTGTGTGTGTGTGTACAGTATAGTATAATACGGTATAAAGTGAACTTGCTGTTGATTGACAGAAGAAGGATTTCAGAAACTTTCAGACCATTAAACTTGATTACTGCTCTAGAGGGCCCTTGTGGTTAAAACAATAGATGGGTGAAACCATAGTCAACATACATCCTGGGGCATTCTAAGTGAGTATTACAAAATATTTGTTAAAGGTGAGGTGAGTTAAATTATATTGAGGAAGAATAATCTGTACTCAGTTCTGAGGAAACCAGGTTAAGATGCCTTTGTATCAACATTGTTTTGAAGGCATTGCTTAGAGAGTGTATATGCGAAGCCAATTGGGAAACAAGGAGAGGGTAGGAAAAGGACACACTTAACCTTCATTATTTGTCAGTTGTTTGTTCACATAATATTACAGTGTACGAATTTTGCTGAAGATGCAGCTACATTTTAGGTCTGCTACATCAGCATTTCCCACACACACTTCACCAAGGAGCACTTGGAAATGTATCCTCACTGAACTGGTAGAATACCAGAAGGAGATGTGTGCATTGGATTAGAGCAGACATAAAAACTATATGGTAGATAAATTGGTTGCAGCAGAAATGGTGAAAGCTTGATTGGTTTGTTGGTTTGTTTGTTTACTTATTTATTTATTTAAAGGTCTTATTTATTTATTGAGAGCGAGCTATAGCCAGAGACAGAGAACAAGCAGGAGGAGAGGGAGAACAGGCCTTCCCGCTGAGTTGGTGGCTGGATGGGAGACTCCATCCCAGGACCCTGGGACCAAGACCAGAGCCGGAAGCAGCCATTTAACCAACTGAGCCACCCAGGTGCCCCTGGCGTATATCTTTAAACATTATAGCAGAATAAAAGAAAACACATCAGAAAAAATAAATTCTTATTAAAACAGAAATGATGACAAGGGCACAGTGAGACCAGCTGACCCCAGGCAACCTGCACGTATTCTTTAAAGGAGCACAGCCTTGGGGGACCTGGGCGCTCAGTCGGGTAAGCATCAGACTCTTGATTTCTGCTCACAGCGTGATTGATCTCAGTCAGGGTGGTGGGGTGGAACCTGGCAGCATTGGGTTCCACACTGCCTATCTGAGATTCTCTCCCTCTCCCTCAGCACCTCTATCTGCTTCCTTCTAAAAGGAAAAAAAACAAAAAACAAAAAAAAGGAGACCATAGCATTTCTTTTTCTTTTTTTTTTTTAATTTTATTTATGTATTTGAGAGAGAGAGAGAAAGCACAAGCGGGGAAAAGGGGAGTGACAGAAGGAGAGGGAGAAGCAGACTCCTTGCTGAGCAGGGATCCCATTTTGGGGCTCCATCCCTGGGATCATGACTTGAGCTGAAGGCAGATGTTTAACTGACTAAGCCACCCAGGCACCCAAACACAGCATTTCTTAAATTCAGATTATCATGTAATAACAAAAATATTTGAAATTTGGGGGTGCCTGAGTGGCTCAGTGGGCTCAGTGTCTGCCTTTGGCTCAGGTCATGATCTCAGGGTCCTGGGATCAAGCCCCACATTGGGCTCTCTGAGCAACAGGGAACCTGCTTCCTCCTCTCTCTGTCTGCCTCTCTGCCTACTTGTGATCTCTGTCAAATAAATAAATAAAATATTTTAAAAAAATTGAAACTGTTAAGTTTGTTAGGATGTCCAAGACAAAGTACTACAGGCCAGGTGGCTTACACAGGATTCATTTTCTCACTGTTCTATGGGCCAGAAGTCCAAGGTGGAAGTGGGCAGGTCGGATTTGTCTGGAAGTCTCTCTTTGACTTGCAGATGTTCTTGTGTCCCTCCCATGGCCTTTACTTGCATCTACTTTCCTCCTGTCTCTTCCTCTTTTATAAGGACATCAAATGTTTTGCATTAGAATCACAACCTATGACCTCATTTCACTTTAACTATCTTCTTAAAGTTCTGATTTCCCAATACAGTGCATTGTAAGGTGTTGGGGATTAAGGTTTCAACATATGCATGGGGGGTGGGGCAAAGTTCAGTCCCTAACACTGCAATTTTGATTCATGTATACAATTTTAAAATAAGAATTTAAAAATCTGCCATTTCTACCTCTTTATCTCTCTCACAATTTCAGAAATTTTGGTGTGAATCAATTAACCGATATCGATATACCCTATAGTCTATGTGGGAAAAAAATGCTAGCTTTTTGGTTTGTTTCAATGGATTAAGTCACAAATAGTTATTTTCTTTCCTTCCTCCTTTTATTTTTTCGTTTCAAATACGATAATTCCTGATGCTGTCAATATCTTCTCTCTAGTCAGCAGATTTAAAAAAAATATATGAATTTAGATAAACATTTTCTCATAGAATTTTAAAAATCTTTTAAATACCTGAATGTATTCCCATTTATTAATGCAAACATATCAAATAAACAAAACCTCAAAGCAAAAAATAAAATCTTTTGCATATTCCGAGCTTTGATTTTGATAGTAAGAGCAATATCAAAACTAAAATTAAAATAGCAAGTTTTGAAGTTATTTAAAAAAATACTTTTATGTCTATCACATGATTCACTTAGCTTAATCTCCTTCCTATATGCTCTATATTTATAATCCTGCATTTTTTTAATAAGAATTATGACCCTGAATAACTATAAGATTAGTGAGGAGTAATAATAACTTGGAAAAAATAGTCATTCTTTTTTTTTTTTTTTTTTTTTTTTTTTTTTTTTTTTTTTTTTTTAAAGATTATTTATTTATTTATTTGACAGAGAGAGATCACAAGTAGGCAGAGAGGCAGGCAGAGAGAGAGAGAGGAGGAAGCAGGCTCCCTGCTGAGCAGAGAGCCCGATGCGGGACTCGATCCCAGGACCCTGAGATCATGACCTGAGCCGAAGGCAGCGGCTTAACCACTGAGCCACCCAGGCGCCCCAAAATAGTCATTCTTTAACTGTCTTTTCTAAATCTTGGGAAAAGATTTTCATTGCATATGTCATATTTATTCATTGTTCATTAAAGACATAGTATTTAATTAACCAATGTAACCTACTCTCTAGTCATCCTGGCTAAATAGAATTGTTACTGTTAAGGAATTAATTTCTTTTTTTAAAATGCTCTACTCTTTTTTTATAAACTACATTCTTTTAGACACAGAGTTTTCTTATGGTAATTTCAAGTATCATATCTAATAAAAAGTATAACTAAAACTGAGTTACAGGGATAATATAAGTGATGTTTACCTCCATGAATAGTATTTCCTAAGAAAAGTATTTATTTAATCAAAGACCAAATACATTATACAATTTTGGGGTTGAAATTCAGCTGAAAGAATTTGGGACATGAATATAGGTTGTCATTTTCTGGAATTGCTAAATGTAGACCTCTAATTTTGAATTTCAAATAATATATATATTATACCATTCTTTCCTTTCCAGCTTTGTTCATGTATTTTCTGGGCCTAATATAGGAGTTCATGCCAGAATTGAATTATGGGCCAATTAATTACAAAGAATTCTAACCTCTATCCTTTACCTTGCTCTCAGAAACTGGTATTACCAAATAAGAGAAATTAAAGAAATTCAGTGAAGTCATATCTGAACTAGGTCAAAAAAAAAAAAAAAAAAAAACAAGAAAAAGAAAAAAAACAGAGGTATTTACATTTAGGACAATTTTGTTCTTATTTGAAGAATATTCCTCTAGGGCTTATTTTCTGAAAAGGAAATATTAGAATCTAGGAGAATGCACAAAACTAGGAGTTCTAAGTCACAGAAATTACTATGGCCTCTAGCTTCTCTAACTGTTGGAACAAGAAACATCTGGCAACAAGTTCAGCCAAGATGGGACTTACAGTTTGATACATCTATATTGTAATGAACTAGTGTATTCTTATTCTGAAATAATGACTGTACAACTTTAAGTAGAGCACCAGCTTCCTTTCATCAAAATGAAGAGAAATATCTTAAAGCTTCCTATTCTTTCTTTTCAAGGAAGGCTCTAAAATCACTTAAATATTTTAATTTCTTATGAGAAAAACTGACTTTCATAGATTTAAAAAAAAATTGGCCAGTTTTAGTGATTTTTTTAAAAAAAGTTATGCTTTTCCAATTTGACATTTAATTATATCAAATGTTTCCTGAATAAAAACGTTTTAGGTTAATACTACAGTATATGTGGGAATTGTTGCTATTGTAGCTCATGTGACATTAACTGTGGGAAACCGGGGCTCCAAAATGGCGGATCTTCCTGCCAACCTTCTCCAAGATGGCGAACTTTCCCGCCACCCTCTCTGTGGCCTCCACCTCACTGTCAGGAAACTGAAACTCTTCACCCAGGAACTTCCCAATTGGGAACTGCCCATCACGGACTTCCCCCGCTCCATACCCTTGGGTCATCACATACCTTCCCTTATATGGATGCAAGCCTATGCCCTACCCTATAAAAGAACAGCTCCAACTCCCTCCCAGCTTGACATCCCAATTCACTATCCCTCTCTCTCTTTCTGTGAGTCGCGGAACCTTGCCTGAGGGTGCTTGCAATAAAGTTCATCTCTGGGATCCATTTGCCTCATATCCTTTTTTTTACTGTCGCCGGCGGGAGCAACCTTACATTTGGTTCTGAAACCCAGGAGGAGATTGAGTCCCCACCCCGGTGAGGTGGCTCTCTCCTCTCCCTAGCCTGACCTGGACCTGCTTTTTGGAACGCTACTTCTGAAGCCATGGTGAGTGTCCCCCCAATTCCATGCCTCCCTCCAGAAAGCCCTGCCTTAATTGCAGCCGCATCAGGGCAGACCCCACTGGTCACCAGGTGACCTCCATGACTTTGAGAGGCTGGGAACATCCTAACTTCTACGGCAGTCCACACAGTTTTTCCACAACCCAGTGGTGGATGGGGACACTTTCCTTCAGCCCTCGGGTCGCCCAGCAATGAATCATGGGGACCTCCCAATCCAAATTCGACTTTCAAACACCCCTGGGGTGCCTGCTGGCCAATCTTAAAACCCTGGAACTGGACCAGGACCCGTGAAGGCGACATCTCATACATTATTATACCGTCACCTGGCCACAATACTGATTAGACAATCAGTCCCAGTGGCCTCCGGAAGGCACATTTGACTATCAGATTCTCATGGACCTGGGCAATCTCTGTAAACACCAAGGCAAATGGGCCAAGGTCCCTTATGTCCAGGCTTTCTGGACTCTGTATGCTCGCCCCTCCCTCTACTCTCACTGCTCCACTTCACGGTCCTCTTGGCCCGCTCCCCTCCCCCTACCCGGCTACCCACTGCTCCGAGAGACCCAGATCTCTCCTCCCCATCTCCCCTCTCTGAACCCCCAGAGAGCTTCACCCACCCACTGACAAGAGGGCCCCCGGTTCCTCTTCCTCCTCCTCCTTACCATGATCCCACACCCCAAGGTCCCTCTCACCCTATGCCCCCTAACCCCCTACTCCAACAACCCCCATTTCAGTCCCTTCCACCCCTATCCCTGTCTCATCCCCTAAACCCCCAAAACCTGAGTCTGATCCTGGTGTGGCCCCCATCGAAAACCTCCTCACATCTCCTCCAGCCTCCCCTTCCATTTCCACCTGAAGGAGGGTTTTCAAGCCCTGGCAACCCTCCCCCAATTTAGTGTGCCCCCTAAGGGAGTTTGCCGGAGTTGAGGGAGTTGTTCGAGTTCATGCACCCTTCTCTCTACAAGACCTTTCCCAAATTTAGAAAAGTTTGGACTCTTTTTTGGCCAACCCTAATAACTACATAAAGGAATTCCAATATCCAGCCCAGGCCTATGACCTCACCTGGCATGACGTATATGTGGTCCAAATTACCACCCTCACTACAGAGGAGAGGGAGCGCATTCAGGCTGCAGCCCGAGAACACGCTGATCAGGTCCATCTTACTGATGCCACCATGCCGGTTGGCACTCAAGCGGTCCCAGCCATGGGGCCTGAATGGGACTACCAAGATGGCCAAGATGGCCACCGGCACCATGACCGCATGGTCCAGTGCCTTATTATTGGCATGCGGGCAGTCAACTATGATAAACTTAGGGAGGTCATTCAGGAACCAAATGAGAACCCAGCCATGTTTCTTAACTGACTTACTGAGGCTCTGACTCAATACACTCTCCTAGACCCTGCTTCTCCGGCAGGGGCGACTGTTTTAGCTACTCACTTTTTTTCTCAGTCAGACGCTGACATTCGGAAAATATTAAAGAAAGCAGAGGAGGGTCCTCAAACTCCCATTTCTGATCTGGTGAAAATGGCATTTAAAGTCTTTAACTCCCAAGAGGAGGCAGCAGAACTTAAGTGCCAAGCCATACTCCAACAGAAGGTCCAATTCCAGACCCAAGCCCTGGTAGCAGCCCTGAGGCCAGCAGGTTCTGGGGGTCAACAGAAGGGAGCACCTAACCATCCCCCTCTAAGGGCCTGTTTCAAGTGCAGGGCCGAGGGACACTGGGCCCATCAATGCCCCAATCCAAAAGCACCTACTAGGCTGTGCCCTCAATGCTGCATTATGGGTCACTGGAAATCAGACTGCCCCAGCCTCAGGGGATTCCTGGCGCCTCCCCGCAGGGGAAGCCCTGAGACGGTAAGTCCTGCCTGCCAATTTCTCGGATTGGAGGATGATTGACGGAGCCCAGACTCTGACACCCCTCTCACCCATGACAAGCCCAGGATCATGCTCCAGGTAGTGGATAAGTCCATGTCCTTTCTGAAGTTGGACACAGGGGCTGCCTATTCTGTCCTGTCTTCCTACTCAGGTCCTACTCATCCCTCCCCAGTTGCAGTTACGGGAATTGATGGTACTTCCTCCACTACAAAGGCCAGCCCACCCCTTACGTGTAGCCTGGATGGGTTTCCCTTCTCACACTCCTTCCTCATTATCCCTTCCTGCCGTTTCCCTACTAGGCAGGGACATCCTCCACAAACTTCAGGCCACCATTCGTCTCTCTCCCTCTCCCTCGACTTCTGCCCACCTCATCCTCCCTCTACTCCCCTCTGACTCGTCCCCTATTCTGGACTGTTTCTCCTCCATAAACCCGCAGTTATGGGACATTTCCAGACCTGTAGTAGCAACCCACCACACCCCAACCAGGATACAACTCAAGGACAAGTCTACATTTCCATCCCATCCACAGTTCCCTATCTCAATGACCCACCAGCGAGGACTCAAACCCATCATCGACTGCCTCTGGCAGCAGGGTCTCCTTATTCCCATTAACTGTCCATGAAACACCCCCTTTCTTCCTGTTAAAAAGCCCTCAGGAGTCTATATAAGTCTCCTGGTACAGGACCTGAGACTTATTAACGAGGCAGTAGTCCCATTCCAACAGGTGGTTCCCAATCCCTATACTCCTTTCCAATTTTACCCCATACACTACCCACTTCTCTGTCCTGGAACTCAAGGACTGGATCCGAGCGAGGTGCCAAGATGACTCTATTTGGGGCTTAAAACCCCAAGCCTGGGTAACCTGGCTCCTCCTCTTGGCAGGGCCCCTCTGTATACTCCTCCTGTTATTCTCAATTGCTCCCTGCCTTATACCCCGCTTACAGGAGCGCCTGCAAGAAATGACCAGGGTATCAGTCAACCAACTCCTCCTACAGCCCTGGTCCTGCCTGCCCACTTCCAATGGCCTCTACGACGTCCCACTGCCAGCAGGAAGCAGCACACACATATATATATAAAGAGGTCGGAATGATGGGCTGGCTGGGAAACCAGGACTCCAAAATGGCGGATCTTCCTGCCAACCTTCTCCAAGATGGCCGACTTTCCTGCCACCCTCTCTGCGGCCTCCGCATCACCGTCAGGAAACTGAAACTCTCCACCCAGGAACTTCCCAATGGGAAACTGCCCATCATGGACTTCCCCCACCCCATACCCTCGGGTCACCACATACATTGCCCTATATGGACGCAAGCCTATGCCCCATCTCAACGCGATAAAAGAACCAAGCCAACTCCCTCCCAGCTCAACTTCCCCAACTCACTATCCCTCTCTCTCTTTCTGTGAGTTGCGGAACTTTGCCCGAGGGTGCTTGCAATAAAGTTCATCTCTCAGATCCATTTGCCTCGTAGCCTTTTTCTTACTATCGCCAGCAGGAGCAACCTAATAAACTGCTTTCTTATAGTAACAATAAGGACAAGAATAGTCAATATGTACTTAGTGCTTGTATGGTGTTGGGAGGCATAGCTCCATGGGTCTTTTAGGTTTCTGCACATCTTGTGAGTGAGGCACCAATTGCCCTGTGTTGTGAATCCTCTTCTCAGGGTGATTAATACTGAATAGCCTTGGAAATCAGATTGTATTTTTCTTCAGAGCAAAGAGAAGCCATATTTACTGCTCATCATATAATATTCATGTTTTCTAAACAGGGTTGCTGTGTTATAAAGCATTACACTGTGTTGTCCTTTTACTCTATTACCTTTTCCCTGTGGGAATTGGGGCTCAAGGAAGTGGCACCCAAAATGCTGGTATTCTGGCTACTGTTATTGCTGAGAGTAATGAATGGTCTCTTATCACTGAACTAAGAGTCTCATTTTTTGTTTGTTTGTTTGTTTGTTTTGCCAACATCCACGCAACTGGAAGAAGGGTACAATTTCAGAGCCTTGAAACTTTTTGCCAGGAGACACCTTATTAAGCACTTAGAAATATTCTTCTCATTTAACTCCTTAAATATCCACAATTTTAGAGGTATAGGAAAGCTCTATTTCTATAATTCACCTTAGATTCTATTGTATTCATTCGTTTGTTTGTTTGTTTGTATACTTTTAAGTAGCCTCCACACCCAGCATGGAGCCCAACATGGGGCTTGAACTTAAGACCATGAGATCAAGACCTGAGTTGAGATCGAGAGTCTGATGTTTAATCAACTAAGCTAACCAGGTGCCCCAACCTGAGTTTCTATTTTAAATATTCCTCAAGAAAGAAAGATTAATATATTCCAGGTTTTCTTGGCTACTTCAGTTTTTTTTTTTTTTTTAAGATTTTAATTTATTTATTTGACAGACAGAGATCACAAGTAGGCAGAGAGGCAGACATAGAGAGAAGGAGGGGAAGCAGGGTCCCTGCTGAGCAGAGAGCAGGATGCGGAGCTTGATCCCAGGACCCTGAGATCATGACCTGAGCTGAAGGCAGACCACTGAGCAACCCAGGCACCCCTCTTGGTTACTTCAGGTTTAAATTCATTCATTTAGTGACTCCCCACCCCCTTCTTTTTCTCTAATGTGACATTCAAGTTTCTGGAAATTTAATGTAACATTAAAATTGGTGCATACCATATTTTTCTGTGGCATCCCCTTGTCAGTCCCCAAGGATACCTTCTGGTTTTTTGACACACACTGTCTCACTCTCAACTTTTGTTCCCTCCTTGAGTGCACAGAAAATGTTGGTTGCTCTCCAAAGTTGTTTTGTGCAGGAGGAGACACTGAGAACGCTGCCTCAGGCTCTCTCTACACCTGATGTGTCACATGGTGTTTTTGTTGTTATTCTAATTTTCCGACTATGGTGACCTGGATTATTTCTGAGCAAGAGTTATCTTTATCTTCCAGTGTTCCATATGGGAAATGGTACAAATCAACTCTTTTGTCCTAAAATCCTCCAAACTTAAATGGTGGTTTTACCAGCTCTTACAGTCTCCTGGTAAGAAAAATTAGTCCTTTGCTAGGATATTGGAGGGTGTTCCTAACTCCTTCTCAGATGTCCCAGTTGGTTACAGTTGATTTGTTTCCTTTAGGATATTCTTTTCACATTTTAGGTCATGGAAGTTTTATCAAACTAAGATGGAACAAAACAAACAAACGAACAGGCTAAACAAAACCAAACCAAACCTGACTCAGATCATCATTAATTGTTTCTAAGCTCATTATTTATCCCATGAACTTGGCTTTTGGTGATCTTTGACCAAAATGTTTTCGACTCTAAACTCTTTCCTTGTCACTTCCATTCTCTGGTGATGTGAGAAAGGAAAGCCCTAGTGACCCCCATGTGGTCATATAGGGTGGGAAAGGATTGGTAATCAATGAATAATCCTGCTATACTTATGAAGGTATTCATACCATTTATCTTCATGTTTTATAGGGAGACATTCTACAGCTATTTATTATCTGGCATGTGGTAAGTTGCTTGATGGTAAGGAGTAATTATTGCTAAATGATTTTTGATTGACAAACTGATCTTGTCTATTAAATTGAGTTCACATGTTTATGGTTTGTAGGTCTTTGATATTCTAACAAGAATGTATTCATGGAAAGCAATAATAATTCAGTTCCATAAGATGAAAATCTCAGGTATTGAATATGCTTATTGAAGGTTCACTTGGTAATCAAAGTGGATATTTTTTTAAAGAAAATAATCTTTGCTATATATGATTTGATTATGATCCAAGTTTGTACATTTATTTGAAGTATTCTGTATGGGAGAAGTGAAGACATAGACTCCAAAGGCATAAAAATGAAATGTTTGAGTACAATAGACTTTAAACTAAATCTCTTATACTTAGTTAACTCATAGTCTGATTAAGACAAAAACATTTATTTTTTAAAGTCTCCAAATAAACATGTCATGAAATACTGACATGGAAAAAAAAAACAAAACCAAAAAACAACAAAAAAAGAAAAAAACAAAGAACTATGTATTTTCTCATGTGTCTTTATGTAACAAAACACACAGAAATAAACCTCAGAAACATTTCTTCCACTAAAACTTTGTGAAGTAAAGAGTAGTCTTCCTAGATTGGACCAAACTCTTTTTTCTTTCATTTGATCCTAAACTGCATCAGGAGAAATAGTTTTTGTATGCTTTGATTTTTCTGAGTATTGGAGAGAGAAGCTACTATATTACAAATTGCCACTATTGTTCAAAGCCATCAGACCAAGCATATAGAAACCTTGATAAGAGCACTTGAAAGATTCTTTTATAGTGATAACTACAGTGGAGAAGGATGCAGTCCTTGGAAATGAATATAAGGTGTTACAATGGAGTGTTGTGGACTATTTGAAACTCTCTACAATAGATATGATATTGGACTTAACTGTTATATTACTTTCAGAATCCATCTCTCTTTGTCATGTTTCACATATGTACTGATTATCTTGAAAGATGACACCTCCTTAATATTATATTGATTAATATAATCAATGACATTGATCATATTATAAAAAAAGAAAATACACAGAACATTTTTAAAGAGCTATTAAAATCTACATATTATGTGTCTTAAAACTGAGGGAAGATAGTCTGTCTACATTTTATTTCCCATCTAAAAATGAATATTTGTCAGGCTTTTCTATTCTGGAAAGAAACAATAGTTTAAAGAAATAAAATGATCATGAATCTAAATGTACCTAACAATATATCCCTTGACATAGAATACATAAAAATATATAAATAATAGATTAAAAAATAGATAAAGGAACCAGGACAGTAATGTAGGAAAAGGTAGCTAAATTAAAAAAAAAAATTGTATTTGAAAGTTTTTTAACATAATTATCAATATTTGAAAAATCAAGCAGACAAAAGACATTTGATTAATATAGTTAAATTTACACATATGTCTCTACCAGCATCCTTATTAATAGAAATAACATTAAACCTAACAGAAAATATATTTTATTTTTGAAATAATGTTGAATCAAGCATTTCTTAGGCCACAAAGAAAGAAAGTTGTCATGAGAAAGAACCATCACCTTATAGTCTATGCTTTTGGGCCATAATTTAGTAACCCTAGAAAATAAGTAACAACATAGAAGTGACAAAATAAAAACATCTTTATATCAAGAAATGAAAGCTCTGAGTATTTTGGTAAAAGAGAAACTCATAAAGGAAACAACAGAATGCTGATACTTAACTTGAACACTGATGAGAACATTCTTTTTCAGAATCCATGAGGCACAACTAAAGCAGTACTTAGAGACAAACTTATAGCTTTAAATACACAGTGGAGAAGAACTAAAACTAATGAGCTAAAATTCAACACAAGACACCAGAAAAAGAGCAACAGAACAAACACAAAGAAACAGGAAGTAAGAAAATAAAATTAACGGCAGAATGCAGTGGAATAGAGAATAAAAATGGCAACACCTAAATTATACTTATTGAAAAAAGGAAAAACAACAAAACTAGGATATAAGAGATATAAAAACATATTATGCGTGGCTTTATGAATTTTCAGCTTAGACAAAGTAGTTAAAATTTTGCAGGGACAAAGATAAAAATCGAATTTAGTAATAACCCTTAAAGAATATTCAAATAGCAAACAGAGCTCCTAAGCAACAAAATCTAAAAACAAATAGAAACAAACACAATCCCCACAAACCAAGGCTTGTGCCTCCTATACTCAAAACCCATGCAGTTGTGTGGCTGCCCTTTACCAAACTGAAGGAGACAAATAGGTTGTCCCACAAAAGAAAAAAAGAAAAAAAAAAAAGGAAGAAAATAAACCTACTCATTTTCAAGGCTAATATAACTTTAGTTTCTAGAACAAGTGACAGTCCATGAAAAGAAAATTATAGGCCCACTTCACTGTAAACACAGATACAAAAATCTAAGTTAAATATTAGCTAAGTGAATCTAGGAGGCTACATAAAAATACTTTTGTCATGAACCACTATTTATTCCACAAATAGGAGAACACTCACTATGGAACCATTATTTATTACATTACTGGCTTGTAAAAGAAAAATCACATGGTTATCTCAATACATACAGCAAAAGCACTTAAAAATGTTCAATATCTCTGGATGCCCAGCCAGCTCAGTTAGTAGAGCTTAATCTTGGGGTGGCGAGTTTGAGGTCCATGGTAGGTGCAGAGAGTACTTACAAAAAATTCAGTATCTCCTTATGATAAATCTACTGGAAGGAAATAAGAGAAAATATCCTGAAATTACCTATTCAAACAAAAAGCTAAACATCATACTTAGCAAAAATTTCACTTTATATCATTCCACTGGGGACCAGCAATAAAACAGTATTGAGAAAAATATCAGTCACGGGCTCTCTTATACATTCTGCTGAGTGTGCCAAAATTGCAAGGCCCCAACTGTGTTTTCATTTGGGCTATTTCTCAGGATTGTTGCAGGCTGAAATTCTAAAAAGTGAGATAATGCCTTAGGGGACTATGTCACATAGTCCCCCAAGGCATCTGGTCTCCCTTTAGACAAAGTGCAGTGCCCCTGTTTGTCATAAAAGTGGCAGGAAAACAGAGTTCCTCTCCTATGGGGCACCCTATTGTAGGTGGAGGCTGCACCTGGCACTTATGACACCCAGTGGGATCTAGGGCTTGGTGAACTCCGCAATTATGCTAATACTCTGTCAACTATCCTTACTGTTATGGGTAATAAATTCCTTTGTCATTGGCCCAGCCCCGTTGGACCCTGTGTCAGCATTTATGAAATGGTGGCAAGCTAGTTTGTTATTTTGCATGGTTATTTTGCTGGTGGTTCTCTTACTTCTAGCTCTCTACACTGCAGCATTGAGTATGGAAAAATTTAGATGCACAAGAAGGCTGTTGATTAGAGCAGCTCTTATTGAACCTAATACTGGAGATTCTGGCTAAAGAAGACAAGTGGAAGATAAATAATAGCTGTAAAAGTTAAAAGATGGAAGACAAAAGATGTACTATTTTCAGATGCAAACTATCTACATAGAGATTTCATCAGAATTAATAGTCAACCATCAGAACTAATAAAATACAGCAAAATGGTTAGCTTCAAGGTAAATGTACAAAACTTTAAGAATGGTCTTCTAAACCAAGAGTAGAAAGCAAGAAAATATGATAATTAATAAGTGCATTTATGAAAGAAGCAAAATTAAAAAGTGCTTAAGAAATAATCTGATGGCACTACTGGGTATTTACCCCAAAGACACAGATATAGTGAAAAGAAGGGCCATCTGTATCCCAATGTTTATACCAGCAATGGCCACGGTCGCCAAACTCTGGAAAGAACCAAGATGCCCTTCAATGGACGAATGGATAAGGAAGATGTGGTCCATATACTCTATGGAGTATTATGCCTCTATCAGAAAGGATGAATACCCAACTTTTGTAGCAACATGGACGGGACTGGAAGAGATTATGCTGAGTGAAATAAGTAAAGCAGAGAAAGTCAATTATCATATGGTTTCACTTATTTGTGGAGCATAACAAATAACATGAAGGACATGGGGAGATGGAGAGGAGAAGGGAGTTGAGGGAAATTGAAAGAGGAGGTGAACCATGAGAGACTATGGACCTCTAAAAAACAACCTGAGGGTCTTGAAGGGGCAGGGGGTAGGAGGTTGGGGAAACAAGGTGGTGGATATTAGGGAGGGCATGTAATACATGGAGCACTGGGTGTGGTACAAAAACAATGAATATTGTTACGCTGAAAAGAAAAAAAAAACCTGCTGGAACAACAACAAAAAAGGAATAATCTAAAAAACTAATGCATGCAAACTTTGCAGAAAAACTGAAATGCTTTAAGGGAAATACAAACCTAGATATTAAAGGAAATAAACAAACAGGTAATAACTAAATATTAAGGAAAAATAAAATAAAGGAAAAAGTATATAAAAAGCTAATTAAGTGAATTAAATTATAAATTATAAATTAAATTAAATTTATAAATGATATAAATTAAAAATATAAAGATAACTTTTCTTTTTCCTTTTTTTTTTTTTTTTAGGGAGAAAGAGAGGGAGAGGGAGAATCCCAACAAGCTCCACACCCAGTTCAAACCCTGACATGGGGCTCGATCTCCCAATCCTGAGATCACGACTTGAGCCGAAATCAAGAGTTGGATGCCAACTGACTGAGCTATCCAGGTACCACATAAAAGTGATTTAAAAAAAAAAATAATGTACAAATGTGATGCCATTTTAATCAACATTGCGGTAAGGTTTTTTGAGAAAAGTAATAAACTGATTCTAAAATTAGTAAGGAAAAATGCATGCACATGATTAGTTAAGATTAAAGAGGGAAGCATATGCTACCAACATTAAGACATTCTACCTAGGCCATTGGGACAGAAAAAAACTCATGTTTAAACAATAAGATTATTTCAGAGCATGGTGACACCAAATTAATCAGAGAGAAAAGGTGACCTGTGTTAGATGATGCTGGAGAAACTGACAAATAGTATGAAGAAAAATAAAATATAATCCCTGCCTGAGACAATAATCGAAACTTATCATCTTTAATCTCTAAATTAAATACTTAAATATGAAAGGTGACAATAAAACAAAATTGAAGGAAGTAGACAAGAGTATCTTTGTGATCAAGGGATGGAAAGGAACATTTTAAGCATAACTCTAAAAGCACACATGTTGGAAATACCAAATAAATCTATTAAAATTAATTGTTTTATTCCTTTAGCAAAAACACTAGAAGGATGACAAAAATAGTATTTCAATTATGTAAGCAATTCTTCAATAGAAAAACAGACAATTGTTGTAAATTCACAGGAGATGAAACAAATGATTAACTATGGTATGATAAAAGATGTTTAACCTCACTAATTACCAGAGAAGTTCAAATTCATACAAAAAATGAGATACCACTTTAAATTCATTGGAATGGCTAGTTGGAAAATCATGTAATTTTAAACATATCTGTTAATATTTTGTTACTTTATAAGTAACAGCATATCCATCTAACATTGGTCTAAGCAACCAAAACGCCTAAATATCTCACATAATGATTTGTCTAGAGATAAGTGGCTCTAGATTGGTGCAAAAATTCAACAATGCCACCCAGGTTTCCTTCAGCTTTCTCATTTGTTTGGCTTTTTATCTTTGAGTTGTCACCTTGAGGAGCTAAGATGGTTGCTGATATTTGAGACATTACATCATTAGATGGCAACATACAGAGAAATAAATGAGATGGAGTTGTTCAAACAGGGTGTCCTTGCATGTCTATCTCCCTATCGGATAGTGAAGTATCCAGAAGAGTTTCTTTTGCAACTCATTGATCCCAAGTGTGGCGCATGTCTAGCTCTTCACTTCAAGGATACCAGAAAAGTATATGTCTAGCGAAGAGAAATGGGCTTAGGACAATTTGCCCTCAGAATTGAGCTCATTGTCAATTTGAACAAAATTATTAAAGAAAAAAAAGATGGACAGAGAACTTTGGAGAAGGCAATTCTAACTTCTACCATGTTTACTGTTGTGAGGATGTGGGGAAATGAAGACACTTGCGTGCTAATAGTGAGGGGTATGTGACCTGGTACACACATATTAGTACTTAGTGAAATTAAGTCGATGTATAACCTATGAGCCAGCAATGGGCATAAAACTGAGAAAAACCCTTAGAAACTTCCATATGGTATCAGTTCTGACATAGGAAAAGAAAACAAGGTGGACTGGAAAGTGGAGATCTTGTTTCCACTGGCTTTTCTGATAATGGGCTGTCATTGAGTGAATTGTTCTCCTCACTGGGCTTTGTTCACTTCGTTTATAAAATGCAACAAATAAATTATATACACAATTCTTAAACTACCCCCTCAAGGAACATCAGAGTTTTATGAATTGGTCCAGTTTTTCTTCTGATACCATCTAATATTGGTGGTTTTTAACCATTAAACATATGAACTTTAAATTTCCCTCTGATGATTTTTTCTTTAATTTTGGTAACTGCTACTATTTTTCGACTGTAGGCTGGCAGATGACAAAACAAATAAATTATACAAATAATGAAAAAACTTTGATATAACTTAAAGCAGCTTATTTTTTTAATGGAAACGTGTGACCTTAGTTTGTGGTATCAGATTTTGGGGTGCAATATGGACATAATGTTTTGCTAGTAAAATTATCCCACATTTGTGTGAGCCCATTAAACATTTAAGTGTTTGATGCCATTTCACAAAGAACACCCCAAGAATCAGGCGTCTCCCCTGGACAATTTGGAGACTGCACAATGGGACTCTTATAGTTATTGTTACATTCATTTGTCTACTCTTTAGAAACTATCCTATGAGAATAACATATTTATAGAGCTTCTGATAAGGTTGATAAATAGTAAACACTTATGTTTTGGGTGGAGATGGCTTAAAACTAAATTATTCATATAGGACCTCAGCTATACCTTTCAATAAAATTCAAAATGAATTTGAAGGAAATTCCTTTTTGTTAATTATAACAAGCCTTTCTTACATTTTTAAAAAGCAAACTTTTGAGACTATGAGTGCATGGAGCTTTTATAACTTACCTTAAACAATGTAAGAAACCCAACTTGCAAGATAGTGGAGACAAATGCCATTTTCCTGGAAACCCCCACAAAAAAAATAGAATGGCCGATGTTATACTCTAACACAATAGTGTTAAGGTTTCAACATTGGGATCTCTTCTTTCTATTACCAGGAACAATCTTACATTACATAGGTACTTCTGGTAACAATTTGATTCTGAAAGCCCATGTAGAAGAGCTAATATGTTTGCTTTATCAACTGGGGAACACTTTCTTCAAATGAAAAAAATTACAAGATACATGCAAACAAATGCTTGTGGAGCTGTTGTTGGGATCTTACGGAGTGAATGCAGAGGAAGAAGTCCCGCCCCCTTCCCCTTCAACTGCTCCCTGCCACCGCCCTCCTACTGTAACATAAACATAAACAACAGGAGAATTGAGACAATCATATCTCTTCTCAAAGATGGGTTCTCCAAAATGGCTTTCGAGTGGAGGCGATGAGGATGCTTCCCTCCTCTCAGGGCAAGGGCTGACATTGTGGAGGCTGCCAAGTACAAATGTGAGGCCATATCACTCCTTACGAGAAAGCCTAGAGTCTGGATTTGGAAAAGCTCCTGAGATTATTTCCCCCCATACACCTAAAGACAACCACTGACTGGTTCTGCTTGTGTCAGCCAATTGGTTGGAAAGTTAAACCTCCAATTTCTACCATTTGAGGATAAAGGAGAAACAAAGGAAGTTAGGGAAATATTGACGGGACTCTCCTTCATACGTTAAAAAAGAAAGGTACACTTTTTTAAAAGATTTTATTTATTTGTTTGACAGAGAGAGACACAGCAAGAACAGGAACACAATCAGAGTTAGTGTGAGAGGGAGAAGCAGACCCCTTGCTGAGCAGGGAGCCCGATGCAAGACTGGATCCCAGGACCCTGGCATCATGACCCTAGCCACAGGCAGACAATTAATAACTGAGCCACTCAAGTGACCCGGTACATCTTATTCTATAAAAGCTAAAAAACTCTAAGAAAAAGTATTTTATTACCTCCAAGATGGAATATTGTAAGGAAGCCTATAGAAGCCTATAGCCTTTTTACTGGCTTAGAGTTTATGTTCAAACTTACTCATGAGATGTAGTAATAGTCTTTAAAATTTCTCTGGATCATTTGGACTTAAATGTTACAACAATAAAACATTGTTTACTTTTTAATATAGAAAAAAAATCATAAAAGAATTCCAGTAAATTGCCACGTGTAGTAATAGTAGGGAGAGAGGGAAAACTTCATAATGAGAAACCTATTAGTCCTTCCTAATTGTAGACTAAATCATTCTGTTCGTCTACCACTTTAATGAGTTGGTACACTGACAGTAACTGGCATTAGAGAATTAATTTCATACAGGAAGTTTCAATGGATGATGGTACTATGTTTTTACCCTCCTGAATTTGAAATTTGAAGATATTGATATGACCCTAAATCCATCATAATTGACTTTAGTTCCTCTTTAAAACCATAAATAAATTCTCCACTATTCAAAAATTAGGTTTATGTCTCATGCAAGTAACTCCTCAAACAATGAGGGAAGAGCCTTGTCAGTATCTCTACCTCCTGATTATCAAGAAAAAAGAATACCTATCCATGGGAAGTATCTTGTTTGCCCACATAACTATGAGCGGTAATGAGTAATAACTCCCTCCTCCTTTTGTGGAACTGCATGATCAGGACCAGAAATCTCAGAGTACCCATGACCCAGATGGGAAGCTCATAGCAGGTATGTAGCCCTGGGGCCAGATGGAGGTTTCCCTTCTGCATGCCTGGCAGGCAGAGAGCCGGTTCTCCTCTGACTTCCAGGGCACACAGTCCTGTGGAATTGCAGACAGAAGGGTGCTCTGCAAACAATCACAGAATAGAGATGAATTTCTGCTAGAGTCTGAGCTTTGTTTTCTGATTCATTTTCCATTTCACAAAGGTAGCTATCTTAATTTGACAAGTGATAAAATCTCTCCTGCAAAACTCAATATTAAATTCTTCCCTCTTCAGCATCTCCGGAGGATCGAGTTAGAAATAAATTGTTTACCTAATCTGAAGATACTGTACCAGAGAAAAAATTCCTCTTCTCTCCGATAATACCCTGACAATGTGTTGTTATATGGCAAATCAGACACCCACCTAGGTGTTTTTAGCTAGTGAGTTGAATTAAAAAAAAAAAAAAAATTCCATTTGTTGCTGTTGGCAAATTAGTATAATGCAATTCTTCTGCTTGTGCTATGATAAAGATTACTACTCCTATCAAAGGCCAAAAAAAATGATTATTTTCTTTAAAATATTTTTGATAAACTTCAAATTAAACAATTACCTGTAATATACAAATTTAACTCATACATTGAGTGGAGATCACTTCATATGTGATTGAACTTTAGTTCCTTTAATTATGAAAATGTGCTTCTTAGAGAGGTGGGAATGACCTTTTCCTAACACTTCTAATTTATCCTCTGCCTGGAGGAGAGAAAAATACTTTAGACAAACCATCTGGAAAACTTCTAATTTGTTCTATGAAAAAATAAATATTCTGCTCAGCAGAAATAACCTAACTGGCAAGAGTCTTCTTTCCATTTGGATTATTTCTTATCTAGCCTTTATTATTGTTGGAAATGGAATACTTACATCTGAACTCAGCACCACATATAACAAGGAGGGAAGCTTCCACTCTGGCCTTTGTAATTCTGAGAGGTAGTATAAAGCAAAATAGGTATCTGTATATTACCAAAACAAAGTGAAACTAATGAGAAATGTGTGAATTATGTGGCTGTTTACTCTTCTGTACTTACAGATTTTAATAAGAAGGTCGCCTTGTCTAAGTATATGTTAGCATAAGACAGATTTCGGTGAGGAATGCAACTTGGTACTAAATGCAACTTAAATTTTAAAAACATTTAAAGAATGTCAAATTTGGCACACAATCAACTGTTGGCATTTACTACATAATTTTCTTTGTTCCTGGCCCCGTGTATGTGCCTTAAATGGACTAATAGAGGATAGTAGTATCATCCCCATTTTATAGGTAATAATACACAGGAATAGAGAGTTAAACCAACTTACTAAAGATCCCAGGGTCAAATTTTAGAGCTCTTAAATAACAAAATTCAATGAAGTTAATCTGAAGATCTAATTGACTTCATCACAATGATTCATGACTTGGTCAGCGTCCCATCCAGCAAGTTGAGAGGCACTCCAAGAAGTACAAAATGGAAGGTTTGTATAGAAGGAGGGTGGAGCAAAAAAGTGCTTAGCAAAACAAAAGGACTGTTCAGTGACAACAGTTTTCTAGGGAGTGAAAGCAAGTGTCTTATATGCAGATTACTTCATCTTTGGGGAGTGGAGAACACCCAGGTGTCAGATTCATTGGCTCAGATTAAAAGGAGGTTGAAATGACAATTAGATTATGTTTTAAGCACTGGTTTGGAAATTTGGTCTAAATGACACCATGGGGGGGGGGGGCTTTTTTTTTTTTTTTTTCCTTTTCTAAACAGAGCTAGATTTGTACCACAGAACTTTCTTCAGAGACTGTTTAAGTCACATGGTATTCTGCCAGAAGCTTTTGTGGAAACAACAGGTTAAATTTAAGGGTAGAAGGGCACACTTCAGTCAACCGACCCTGTTTTAAATTATACAATTTTAATTTGCAAACACTTTATTTCAGACTTTAGCTATGGTGTATGGTCAGTGGATGTAATGTAAGTATATATAAAACGGGGTGTGTATGGGTTGGTGGTAACTTAGCACCTTTTAAGAAGTAGAAGTAAAATAAACTAAAACAAAATGTGATAGCAAAGGGGCATGAGTCCATGGGCTGCTGGGACCAGTACAGGAACATGAGCTGGTTTAAATGGGGGTCATTTACTGGTGGCATCGTAGTCAGAATCTTGCCCTAATGACTGAACTGCTGGGGTTGAATGGACAGAGCTAGGGAGAAGACATCTGTCATTTGAAGATTCACAAATGAATCCTTTCCTATCCATCCACTTCACAGCTTCTTCCCGTGCTCTGTTATTTCCTTCTGTTTTTAGGTCAAAAGTTCCTTGCTGGGCTCCCTTCCTCTGCTTTCTCCATCTCTATCTTTTAATTCACCAATCCATTCTCCACACTGCTGCTACAATGAGTTCTATAAAATTCAGATCTGCTTCTCTCATTTTTCTACTTAAAATTCTTCAATCGCTTCCCATTTGCCTTCAGGGCAAAACCCAGACTCCTTAGTCTGACATGTAAGACCTTTCATGTGTGATAGCCATAAATATCGAAGTTACAAACTCTGATGAGCAAAAATGTAACTTTCTTTATTTCGATAATTCAGTTTGATTTTCTGACGCCTGGAATTCAGTCTGCATAATGACGACAGCTTAATCTAGACGTTTTCCAGGTTGCTCTGTCCAAATCATCCATTTCTCAGTCAATTCAGATTTGAAATAAAATCATAATTAGGTTGTCTCTTTTATGTCTCCTCCCTGAGCACTTGTTCTCGGGGGGATATTTGAGGGGTACCAGGGTGAGCATGGTAGGAGGCAGCCGGTGTATCAGCGCTGGTCTGAATGGGCTCAGGCTGGCTTCCTTGGGGATATCGACACCATTTCCATCTTGAGTCCTTGAAACTGGTAGCCAAACCTCCTTCGTTCCCTGTTGGAAACCATCTATCTGACGATCTGCTGTGCCCTGCCATTATTTCAGCTGCAGTGACCTTTGGCATGTCCTGAAGGATCTTTTTTTTCCATAAACTTGGTCATACTTGGGAATATTATGAAGTTCAATATCCCTACCCATTTGATCTGGGAAGAGTAAAGACTTCGGCAGGAATCCTTCTTGCCCTCTTTTTCCTGGACCCACTACCCCACTCTCCAGCCTCCCTCATCCTGCCCTCCTGCCCACTATCCAGCATGTTAGAGTTCAAGAAGTAAAGAAATATCACTCTCCGCACTCAGTTCCTGCCAAATTAACGTGTATGAGAAACTAGTGAATAACTCTATCATGTGCCTCCTTGGACCTAGGTTGCCTTGGAGGGAGGCAAAGGGGATCCTGTAATACATCTAACTTGTCTCCTACTTTCAAAACGTGCTCTCCTTCCAGGTGGTAAGACATTCCTACTCTTGGTATATGAGCCAGAAAATTCTTTCAATTTGTTGGCAATTTCTTTCACTTATTCTCAGTTTATACTCTGATCATAATTATTTGAGGAGGGCACTGAGAATTTGCTGCATTTGTTCTCTGGGTTGAGCCTGACAATTCCAGTCTGGGGACCCAGTGTTCATATTTTGAGTGGGAAATGCTGCTTAGAGCTCGGAGAAGAATCCGAGATAATCCATGAGTGAATATCCTAAATTATTATTCTGTCACACGCATTCACCTCCTGCTTACTTTTCCCAGACAGATCTGTTTCTATTACTCATCTTGCAACATGCATACATACACATGGGCTTCACCTGCCTAACTTTTAATAAACTGTTAATATTCAGCAAAGGGATCATAATACAACCTGTGAAATCTTGATGTCTTCTCTGACTGCCCATCTCACAGCCTGAGCTGGGTGTCCTTCCTAATGTTTCCTAGCAGCTTGTGTTTATCTTCATCATGACTCTAAAGAGTTAACATCACTTCTTGTTATTTCTTTACCAGACTGTGAACATTTTGATTTTAAGAACTCTTCTTTCATCTCTAGGTAACCTGGCTCACAAGCTCCAACATTTAACTCAATTACTGGCATTTACTAGTCTTTGTATATGTTGATTGAATGAATGAACAAATGTCCAGCAAATTAGAATCTAAATAATTCAGAATACTGTAGTGAAGTACTCATTCCCTAAAAAAATGTTGAAAGTTATTTAACTCCTTGCTTATTTTTAAAGTTGATATTTAAAAATTTTTAAGCTTAGATTATTTCAGAAGGTATAATTGTCAGATTGCACTATACTGAGGTTTTAAAATAAAACTGTTATATTTTTAAGTGTATCATATAGATACAGATATCGTAGTGATTTGATATCTTTCACTATTCACTTAACAACACATGAAAAAGTGCTCCTTAAATAATTAGAATTTTTATATCTTCTCTTTTTTTTCCTTGAACTTATACTTTAATTCCAAATTTGTTCACAGACTTTTATCCTAAATTAATACCCATTTTATGATTGCAAATTTTTATGGATCACTTATCATTTGTCTATGCATCAAAAAAAATGTGGTTTGAAAATTGTTTTTATTAGCTTTCTGTGACCATTAACTCTAAGTGTTTTTTAAAGCTCTTATTTGTATTAATATATCCATTATTAGTGATATATACTTGATCAAAGCATCATAAATAAGAAATTTTGATAATAAAAGTAAAAAAGCAAATTTATTGAGAATGCAACTCTTAATGAAAACCATTGGGGCATGCTTTTATGGCACTTCTATTAAAGGAGCTGCAAAATTACTCCTTTTTTGGCATTCTAGATGGTTTTGCATGATAGCAAAATGTCAGCTGAGTGAGGGGTACACCTTTTATTGAAAACAGGGAGAAATGTGATGTTAAATATGAAGTGAGAAAGGAGAACTTGAGGACTGACACTTTCTCAGGCAGATCAGTTTTTGGAAAGAGAGCATATGAAATTGGAGGATGTGGAAATGAGTTTTCTTCAATCGTTGTTGGGGCATTCAACAGAAAATCTTTATATGTATATTCATACCTGACTTAAAGTTAAAACCCTTGATCCAGAAGATCCTAGTATTGTCCAGTAAATAGAAATCTATAGGAGAAGTTTTAATTGATGAAATGTGTTCACTTTAAATAATGCTAAATAAATACTTAGGGAACACTTCCTTGCAGACGTTTTGAACAATGGAGTTAATGAATCAAAAGGGATTATTTCCTATCAGTGGATAGGAAATAATGGATGGATTCTATGGATTCTATGCAAATATGTAACCATATACTATACAATAATATTTTATTCTCTTGGATAAGGACATTTTTAGATAACCTGTAGTTATTTCTTGCTTGGCAATTTCCTTTGAAAAGATCATACTGAGATACACTTAAACCTAATTGAATAATAAAAACCTTAGAGCTAGTGGAATTTAACAAATAAGATGCCTAAATTTCGGTTCAAGTCACATATATATGTAAGTATAGCATGTTAAATAATTCTTTCATTAGATATTTTTAACAAGTGAAAATAGTTTCTTCTATTTTCAACATTTTTCCTACTCTGAGCAACATGATTTCATATGTATATTTTTTATTTATTTCCATTAGCTACCACAAATAGGAGAACATGACGGCAATGCAATACTGGGTTAACTCTTAAGTATGTGATTGTAAAAATTTAACAAAATATACTCACGTGGGGCGCCTGGGTGGCTCAATGGGTTAAAGCCTCTGCCTTCAGCTCAGGTCATGATCCCAGGGTTCTGGGATCGAGCCCCGCATCGGGCTGTCCGCTCCGCGGAGAGCCTGCTTCCTCCTCTCTCTCTTTCTACCTGCCTCTCTGCTTACTTGTGATCTCTGTCTGTCAAATAAATAAATAAATAAAATCTTTAAAAAATAAAATACTCACGTAATGTTATGCATATACTTTATTTATAAAACTTTTACATATTCCTTTAACTGTAACTTAAAAACTTTTCCAGTCATAGCTGAATGCTTTCTTGCATATTACTGTGGTTCCTCATTCTCGTTCCCTTCCCTATCTTGTCCCACTTAAAGTCATCTCAGGTTTTTTTGTTGTTGTTATTTGTGTTTTTGTTTTTGTTTTTTAATGCCAAGTCTTGTAGTGAAATGTCTAGGATAATTCTAGTGCAATTATTTGTACAATGCTTATAGACTCCTCTCAATCTATTATATATCCCCAGACCCCTCCAGAATATCACTGGGCCTGGGCTTTTGTCCTCAAGTAAATGAGAAAATGAAGGGCATAAGACATAAGAAGACTTCACCCCTCATTGTTTCTGTATTTTGTCCTCTAAAGAGCCATCTTATAAATACTGTGACCCTTGAATGCATTCATTTACAGGCTAGAGCAGACCAACACTCCTGCTACAAACAGTATATGGGTCAAATTTAAAGGAGATACCATGGGCCAATCTGTGGGCATCTCAGGAGACATGAAATATGATTGAGAAGTCACTGAAAAGTTTCCCCACAATATTATCTTATCAGGAAATCTGACCCACAACGCTGAATCTGCAATCTCTACCCTTAACTACCTCTATAGCTCACAGTCCAGGTGGATCCCTAGCCAAAGCCAAGGACACCTCAACAACGTAGAGTTGGTCCCTGTTCTCACCATCAACAGGTGAGAGCTTAGTAAGAGTAGTGAGCATTCCCAAATTCACATTTTGGGAAGGGGGGGAAGGTAGAAAGAAAGGGTATGTTTTTAAAATCTCCAGTGGAAGTTCATAAAAAATATATTTAGTTATAGTATTTCATGTTATTGCCTTCAGAAATACTAATGCTATCACCCTATATTAGTTTATTAGACATTAAGAATGCTTTTTTATGATTGTCTAGCAATTTTCCTCCATTTTAAATAATTTTGTTCCTAAGGGAAAATATTGTATAAATTTTACAGAGTGGATTTTAAGATTAATTCTAGTGATAAAAACAATTTATATATTGGTTACTATCTGTACATGTATGTAGGTAGGTTTGTGTGTAAGTATACACATATGCATGTATACCCATGTATACATACACATTTATAAATTTAAATTGAAGATGATTTGTAAAGCAAATGAGGGACATTTGTATTTTCTTAGCATTGGTGCTCTGACTTCTAATTTGACACTTAATTTCTTTTTATATTTTGCAGACAGACCTTTTGGATCTCTGTATTATTGAGGGCTCTGTCCCTGCCATTAATCCCATGAGGACTTTCTCACAGAAAGGAGATTTATAAATATTTAAGTTATAGAAAATTGCTGATTAAGATCTGCCACAATGTGAGAGGAGAGGAGAGTATACAATGTGAATGGGTGGGAAGAGAGACTCCTAGAAAGAACATCAATGGGAAGGGGTGATATGCTGATTGTCCAGGCAAGTCTCTCTCTCATTTTTTCTTAGACACTTAGTTGGTCAGCCTCTCTAAGGCAAAATGTGCCCATTGAAGGTGAGGGAAAGTGAGTAGCAACTTTTGGGCAGTTTACCTAAAAAGAAATCTCTTTCCTTGGATTTCTTCTATTTTCTTTTCTCTTGTTTAACACAAGGAGGTGCCCATATCCAGCTGCAACTACACAAGATGAGGACAGGCCCGTGGAGGTGATAGGGTCACAAGATTGAAGGAACTTGAGTTCCTGAAAACTTTATGGGCTGGGATTCCTATAGCATTTTAAGCAAGAGAAAAAAAAAAAATCACAATAATAATTACTACTATTGTCAAAGGTAGGACAACTGTATTTTTTGTTCTTTTTGGTGTCACTACATTATTACTATAGGGGTTCCAGATGAGTCTGTAGTGGAGAATCAAGTCTCAGATAATGTAATTCCATGTGGTAGATATACCAAAAACCTCGGATCTTTCAGAAAGAATATAGATATAGGAGAAGATAGATAAGAATAGCCCATAAAAAAGGTGACAATTTTTAGAGAACTGCTGAGAATTAGAGGAGCTTGTGGGGAGCTTGTAAGCAACTTTGTGTCCAGAAATGGGAGAGATTAATTTGAAGCCCTAGAGCGGTGCTTCTCAAACTTGTGTGTGTGCCAGAATTTCTGAGAGGCTCTATGAAGACCCAGATGGTTGGATCTCAGCCCCAGAGTCTCTGGATCTGTAGGTCTAAGGTAGAACCTGAGAATCTGCATTATTAACAAGATCGCTGGTGATGTTGATGCTGTTGGTTGCCTGGGGCCACACTTTGAGAATCATTGCTAGAAAGTCTAAGGAGTCTTGAGATATCTTCCAACTTAACATGTAAGTAGTTTTTCAGAGAAGAATTGACCTGCCACTTGTTAAAGGAGGTGGCAGTCAGACTGGGAAGACCTCTCCGATCATGCATTGGGTGCTTGCTGTACATGGGGATGAAAGAGGGCCCATCAATCTGTGAAAGCTAAGTCTTCATGAACCTATGCCAAAATGAATTGAAATATGTGAGGGACTATGCATCAGTTATCTATGAATTCTGTTTAGAATTGGACCTTAAGCATCCTTTGTATTTATAATAAAAGAACCTTCTTTTCACATAATTACTAAGCAAATGGGTGGGCATTCTGTCTTAGACTAAAATCTGTAAAAGAAATGGGAAATGGCTATGGATATCAGTTTGTGAAGGAGAAATGACTCTACAAAATTAATTTAAGAACAAAAGGTCTGGAGAGATGGAAGCAGGATGCCTTTTTATTTTTTTTAGTTCATGACTTTTATTAACTTTATTATCTATCAAATATAGATTATTTAGGACCTGTCCACAACTAAATACTGAAAATCGTCGTTCATGCAGATTCCGAACTGCTGACTTGTTTCCTGGGCTCATTCTGCCAACAAGTCTGAAATTCATATTTCAGCGTTCAGAAGATGCCTTCCCCTATGCATTCTTGATTTAACAATCACAAGTCCCTCGAGTATGCATTGCTGCTCTTTGCTACTGTAGTAGCAAAGTACTGTGGTTCTTTAAAAAGGCTGCAATAATAATAACAACCTTGTTAATGATCCCTGAACATAGGTCTTTGTAGAATATTGGAGGTACTTATTTATAAAATGCTTTCCAAATTCTAATAATTAATTAAAATTCATTTGTACTAAATTCAATATAATGAATAAAAGTTATAACAGTGACAGGGAAATTGTGATGCCACCGACTAATCACTGTTTTCCTTTATTAGCCTGTGTAGAATATACATTTGGTCTCAGGCTCAGGAATGACTAAATGTGCTGCAACTAACTGGCCTAGAGTTTACATCCATAAATGTGTTACTTTTTTTTTGCAAGCATGAAAATCCTTTTTTTTTTGCTCTTATTTTCCATTTTAATTACCTGAAAACTTACTGTATCTTTATGATTATATAAATATTAACCACCCCCCCTTATAGACTGCTAGGAACTGAAAGTTAGCCATCATGTACATTGCATTCATCATGGTATCCTCAGTGCCTTACACAGTACATGGCTCATAGGAAGTCAAACATTTGCTGAATGGAAGAAGAACACCTGAATAAAGAAGCTATGAGTTGATTACTCTTGCTGTTTAATGAGGCAGATATATATTTGTAAGTGTGATTTATGTATATGTAAACACACACACAAATACTAGCTTGGGTAGTATTCTTTCTTCCTATAAATTTTACAGTGTTTTAGTTGAAATTATGTATTTCCTTTCCTATTAACATATACAGAAGAATCATGATAGTCTTTTAACTGTTCATCCCTCCTCTGCCCAATTGCCATTGCTAACTGGCTCTATTTCTTTATATTCAGTGATACATTAAAAAATTTATATAACCATTAGTTCTTTTAGACACACACGCTTGGGACTCTTTTATTTGCAGTGTTTTGCCCCTGCTGAAAGGTTTTTCTGTTTTTCTGTTGGTTTTTGTCCTTGGATGGGACTATTTGGAATATGTCCTTTTGCCTTTTAGTTTTGGTTAAGCAAGAATCTATTCTTTTGTAGTTATTTTTCCCCCTTTTTTTTTTTTTTTTTTTTTGGTTATAACAATGTTTCAGAAGCTTCTGTTCTTTTTCAAAAACCATTTGATCATGAGGGAATTGGAATGTTACATTTCAAAAATTGAACACCTCATCCTGAGAAATGAAAAGCTTTGAAATGGAGGTATCCGATGTCCTTGCATTTAGACCAGAGCTCAGTCTGGACTGACTTGAAAGCTGAGACATCAAAAGTATATAATTTAACTGAGTTTTCTCAACCTCATCTTTAAGACACCTAAAATGCAAACTTCGCTCATCTGCCTCTTTTCAGTTCCAATATCTTGTTCAGTTTCTGAAACACAAGAATCAAGGTTCTATGGCAAATTATCAGTTAATTGAACCATGGTTATTGTAAAAATGAAGGGACAGACCAATAATATTAAAAATCAGAATAATTTGAACATTTTCAGCTTAATTTCCATCATTTGTTAATTTAAATAATTTATATTCAATATACTTTCTTCTCTGAATTATCCTATAATCAGTGTTTAATATTTTTTTATCCAATACATACCAGACAGTCTAATAGCCTTCTCCTATAGTGTCTAAGGAGCTATTTACATTGTTATTTAATTTAATTGACAGCGGAAAGTTTATAAAGCTTTTTTTCAAAAAGTCTAATATGCTGTTTTTACATTTTAGTTATTTTTCTTTTGTTTTTGTTATGAAGGTTTTCTAATATCAACATATGACCACATGCTCTTCTTTAAAAAACAAAACATTTCATTATGTAAGTGGTATGCATTCAATGTAAAAATGTGCCCGGGAGATAATATTAATATATTTTAACAAAATGTGTTCATATCAAAAATCATGTTTTGTCTCTATTCCAATCAGAATAGGCACCTTCATGGTTTTTTTTTTTTTAATCAGCATTTCAGATCTTACCTATAAACTTTTCTTTATTCTTTTCTGAATGTCAGAAATGCTTATTTTCTTTCCCATTACATTAAAGTTAAGTTTTGCCTGGAAATGACACTTAAGTCCCTGCTTTTGTGAGAAGCATCTTTAACCAACCACTTCTTTTGATTTCAAATTGAATGTATTGTTTATACCACACTTTCTCCACATTTTAAACAGCAGATATTTTAAAGCAATTACTATCTTCTTCCAAAATTATAAACACTCTCAGGTGATTCTTGAGACTTGCCACCAAAATAGATACGCATAAAATTGCAAAAGCCTAGGGTTTATACAAAACAAGGCATTCGAATCACATAAAAAAAAAAGCCTTAGAATCACACAAATGAATCCCTTTTGGTGACATAGGTAGAGAATAATGCAGATTGTTACACTTCAGTAATATTCACAGTATTGGTGAGTAATTTTGGTGCAATGTGGTGGACTCCAGGAAGAGTGACAATTTTACTGAAATGTAAGTGGCAGATAATGTAATTTAGGGCTACAGGAATGCACAAAGGGAGCAAAAGCTTTGTTGGGGTAGTAATTTTCTCTCTGGCTGTTACTTCGGTCACTATTGCTTTCCACCCAAGCACCGGGCTGCTCATGGACAGGAGAAGCTTTCTAGATCTCAGCAGGGAGAGGGTCCTGCAGGAATGAGGGCTAAATAGAGCTGGCTGTTCTGGGCTGGGAGGTGCTGTTGTTCTGGCAAAGCTGAAGGGAAGAAAACTTTTCTGAAGATTCAGGTGTCCGGCTGAGATTTCAAGAAGGCCGTACCTTAGAGGCAAGGACCATTCCTAGATTAAGAAAGGCCGGATTGTAAGAGGAAGACCCAAACTGAGCAAGAACTGCCCTACCAAAAAATAAGACCAAATCATCTGGGGACCCAGGCTTCTTCCTTCCTGTGTCCCTTTTGTCTTCAACACTTGGCTTTCAAAGTCTTCATGTTTATTTGGATTAAGCAGCTGGAAGAAGAAAAATATGGGGCTTGCACAAGGGAGATCTTTAGGGAATCATGAAAGAAGTCCACATTATTTGGGTTCATGTTTCATTACTTAGAACTCAGGCTCATGTTCACAGGAAATACCATGAGAAACTGGAAATGTGGCCTGAGTATGAACCAGCAAGAAACAGATTTAAGTCTGGTGTGGAATTATAAAATCTTTGAAACAACTTCTACGCATATTGAAGAGTGGAGGGTCTGTTGGCAGCTGGGGAAGAGAGAGAGAGTCTGGAAGGCATCCAAGGCTATGAAAACGAAATCTACTTAGGATCATCCACCTGCTCTCCTATCTAAGAGCAAGCCCACCGTGCTCAAGCATAGCCTTTCCCCTGTTTCCCTGTCACCCTCAGAGAAAATATTTCCAAAATCATATGAAGTTCCATTAAGTGATCTCAGTCTGGACACCACCATGCTTGCTCCAGAAAGTCCATTTTCTCCAAACCAGTGTATTAGCTGCCTTGGCACAAGTTTGCTGTAGGTCTGGATAGGTGGAACCAAAAGTATCTTTTGTAGGACATCACAAACAAGGAGAGGCCCCACTATCTAAAACGTTGCCTTTTCTGTGGCTACAGGTATGTAGGTGCCTAAAGCTTTGCCCATCCAAGCACACAATAATTCATATGTAGTTTCTTTAGATACTCAGTGGTCAGATGCTTATGGTCAGTTGAGAGTTTAGTATGTGAACTTATGTGAGTGATCCAAAATAAATAATGTGCATATCCATGGCAGATGAATGTAACGACAAACATTCCAGAAGGCATCCATGCCCGGTGGACTCTTGTGATATTATCAGTTAAGTTTACTGCTAAAGAATCTGACACACGTTCTCTCTCTGCTTCGCTCTTACTGGCACAGGAGCAAGATGGCGGTGGGGGGTGGTTGGATGGTAAGGAAGGGGAAGAAAGAATAAAAAAAGATCAAGCAGATGGAAATGAAAACATTACAGCAGGCCGTGTACAGGGCATAAACGGGCATTCCAGGTAAACTCAGGAAAATCCTCCTTTGTCTCTTGTTGATGGCAATGATCCCATTTGTGTGGAACACTGGAGTTCATTTAGATTAAGTGTCCTCCAGCTTGGTTTGTAAGCTCCTGAAGATCCTAAGAGCAGAGAACTGAGGGATGCCAGGGAGCTTATCCTGCGCTTTGAAGAGATTATCCCCCAAGTTCGCTGGCAGGCCTGCCGAAGGTGACCTGCCTGTTATCTCAGAACATTCCACACAGCAGAGATCATCAACACCATTATGGCCCGAACCGCCCGTAAATGCCTTTAAGCAGCTTTAGATAGAAGATATATGGCAGGGGCCTGGAGCAGAAAATTTCATCACCACAATTTCTCTGCTGGGCCCTTGTTTAGAAACATTGCTTACATCTTTTGGTTTGACAGGAAAACAGCAGCTGTTTTCTGCTCATGCGGCCATCTGTTCTTTATTGCTTATATTATTAACATTTACAAGGGCTAATTGGTATTTTGAAGTGACTAAGATGATTGATCAAGAAATACCCAACTATGTTTATCATAATGCCTGCTCTAAAACCACCGAGGGTAGCAGCAGTTACTTAATGTTACCTCAACTTCAACTATTACATTGGCCCACCTGACCAAATTCTCTCAGTTTTTGTCATTAGGGAGCAACATCAAAATATTTACTTTTTATTTTTTTTTAACTTAAATCTACTTAGCCAAATCATATCAACACCCATCTCTCTGCACCACATTGCTTACTTCCTAGTTTGCTCTCCTGTTATGATTCAAGCTCTGGAGCTTAGGAGCCATGCTTAGTTCTCTCTCTTTCTAGAGTAACCACCAATTCTGGCATTTCATAGTTTTCCAGCAAATGCTTGGAGAAGACCTATAAATAAAACATTGCAGAAACCACATTATTAATTGCTAATCCTTTTCTGGCACCTACAACAAGAGTATAAAGTATAAAGCTTATTATATACAGTGTGTCATTCCATCTTTACAATAACCCTTGTAGATAGGAACAGCTTTTTTATTCCTGTAAATCCCAGTTTATGCTTAGACCAAAGAAGCCACTCAATACATTTTTGTTGAGTAAACGTTCATAAGAATCCTCTAATGTAAGGCTCTATGAACATATCTATTCCACTAGGATTACATTAGGCATAAGAAAAAATAATTTGTTCAAGATCTGATGCTGCTAAACTGTAGATTTAAGATTTGGACCCAGGTTTCTCTGATTCTATAACCCATTTACCTTACTACTTTGATGTACTATAGCTTATAGAGGAGGGAAAATACTAGATTCAGAGAGAAAGAAGGACACATATTATTAGGACACATACTATTATAATATTAAGACACATTATAAGGACACATAATATTATAATATTAGGACAAAACAATAATCATTCTAAAGCATTTATGATCTATATTGTAATACGGAATAATGGAATTCATAATCAAGTATAAAGTAAATAAGTGGTGGCCCGTCAGTAGTGAAATGCACCATAATTATGCTCTTGGATAGAAGAGAAAACTAATGGAAAAGAAGGTATTAAATCGAACCTTGAATAGAATCAAAGACATATAGATATAAAAAAGCCATGCTTAGCTATGCGATCACAGAGGAAATGTTACAGATGCGTAGTTTTTGTTGGTGTGATCAGAGTAGAGAGAGTGTGACAGCAGAGGACAGGATGGAAGAACGAAGTTAGTATCAGGTGCATTCAGAGTACTGAGGAAATGCCTCAGATTCTAAGCTAAAGAATTGCTCATTCTTCTATAAATGATTAAGGGACTTTGAAAAAAAAAAGGAGTAAAAGACATCTGATCTCTGATTTACTAGGTCTGTGAGGGTTACCTTGGAGGAAAAGAGATGAGAAGAGTCCATTAAGGGACCACTGCGAAGTGTAGGTACGCAATGACAAAGAGTCAACTAAATAAATAGCAGTAAGGAAGGAAATAATGGAGTAGTATAAACTACATTGCAGACTAAGGGTCCAAACGATTTTAGCAACAGATGAGTCTGGTGCCCAGGGTGAGGGAGTGGGAGCAAAGGAAGAAGTCATAATGAATTCTGCAGTTTGTTGTGTCATATAAAGCCTTGAGCCACTTCATTGGAATTGATTTAGGGCATAGTCTCATCAGAGAACCATACTGCAACCACAGTAACAATATTTATTATTGGAATGCATTTATATGATACCTGATTCCAAAGGTTATATGATAACCCATACTAACAAGAATAAGCTTTGTGTTTTAAAAAGTAAGACAATTATTCATTTCTTGTCAGTAAGGGCAGGCTCAATTTATGTATCTCTTTCTTCTTAAAGAAATTGTATGTTCTTTTTGCTTCGTTACTAATACCAGTTGCCTGATAGCTAATAAATAATAACCTGGCATTCAGTAATCTGGAAACTACCAATATCCAATGGATAGACTGAGGAAACAAAGCAGTTGGAAAAGAGGCTAAAGTCAGGTGTTTCTGGTCAGATAATACATAAAGGAATCAAAGAAGAGATACAAGTGTGCTCTGGCATATTGTTTATGAAACTCAGGGTTACATAATTTTCATAAGTTTTCAATTGGCCACAGTATCTCTCTAGGTAGCCCACAAAAAGAGGAAGGCATAGCTTAAAAATTACTCTTCCTAAAGAAAAATATGATATGGCTCTAAGTTCCTTGATTCATGTTTTAATTTTAATCTAAATTTATTTGTAGTGATTGCTAATTATTCAATCATTTGAGTAGTATTTATGGTATAAGACCAGTGATTTTTTTTTTTCTCTAACACAGTTTGTTCTGGTTTTAACTGGTCAAGGTATTTTATGTTTCTTATGGTGAATAAAAATTCCTTGCTGTATTCTTCCTATTTTGAAATCACAGTTTTTATTTTTATTGCTATTATTATACTCTGATATGTATGCTATCTCATCATATGTACACATATATGTATATATGTGTTTACAATATAGAACATGCATTATATAATAAATAACAACATAACATTTGTGCATATATTATACATACATACATATATATGTATATATATAATAAAGTGTGTACATAGTATATATGCAAACTCAATGACATTCATGATTACAATCTTCCAACCCAGAAATTTGGCCTCTTAAGGGAGGCTTAACCACAATTTCTTTTCAGATCACTTAAGGCACCTAAGGAATTTGGGTGAAGAATAGTGCAAACTTTATGCTTTTATTAATTTTACCTGGATGTGGCTCATTCTCAGCTTGTTTTTGAATATGTATATCTTTAAAATAATGTATTTGTAAAAATATTGAGAAAAAATTTTCCCCAAATTAAAAAAATTACCAAACCTCTACTTCAATCTTAACATGGTTCATTTTGTGCATTTGTTAAAATTTTTTAACAAATGGTGTATTAACTGCTTTTTTGTTGGTATCAAAGAGTTAATATACTTACTACAGTACTGATAAACCTCCAACCCCAAAACTTAGACTAGTGCGAAAATTGCACTAGAATTAGGGTACAAGGTCAACATAGGAGCTGTCAAAAATCAGATATAGAATACTATCTCACAACAAAGTAATGACATTGTTCTTGTTTCTATGAAACATCTGTGACTAGCCTATAAGCCAGTGTACATGTGTGTTACACACAAAAACATACAGTTCTTCATCTTCCCCATGTAAGAAAAAAATCGTTATTTGGGAGGAGTTGACTATCCACTGGAGAAGAGTATTTGTTGAAAGTTTTGAGTTTTGTTTTTTGTTTTGTTTTTTAAAGATTTTATTTATTTATTTGGCAGAGATCACAAGTAGACAGAGAGGCAGGCAGAAAGAGAGAGGGAAGCAGGCTCCTTGCTGAGCAGAGAGCCCTATGCGGGGCCTGATCCCAGGACCCAGGGATCATGACCTGAGCCGAAGGCAGAGGCTTTAACCCACTGAGCCACCCAGGCACCCCAGTTTTGAGGGTTTTATCTATGTAAAGATGCATTCATAGTTCTTGAGCTTTTTCTGGGTATTGTGTTTACTTTGCAAAAAAATTATAAACGATGTAAAAATAGGTCAAATGTTAGGTATAATAATTTGTGTGCATTTTTTGCAAACATATGTTTATAGTAACCATTATGTTACCTTCCATCAACCCCTATAGGATTGGGGAAGTGATGGGGGGAATATAAGGGTAACATTTTAGTCCTTGGACCTATTTGAAAAGAATTCTTTAGATCCCACTTTTTTATTCTAATCATTTACACAAGGTTATGAATTTTTTATTTGCTGAAAATATATCTTCCAAGAGTAGCATTTAAATGGAGACAGTGTGAAAACAGAAAATATATCAGTAACTCCAAATTGAGGATGCTTTATGATGTAAAATGTAGAGATGAGATTGCTCATGTTCAGTTAAGCAAAGACAATGAGTGTAATCAGCAACATGTGCTGTGCTGAGCTACCTCTCAAAATAAACTAGGAGCATTTTTTTCCATGTGTAATTACTGCTGATAATTAAGTTACATTCAAGGATTCTTCCTGAATTTTATATGGTTTTCAGTAAATAGTAGCCATTCTAAAATTTAAATAAAATTATACATAATTGAGTTTTTCTTAGATATTAGGGCAAAAAATATGTTCAGTTTTAATTTTCATAAAAGCTGAGGATCAGATACAGATTAGATCTGGAAAATCTGCTCGTTCTGTATTTATGACTAATTGTAGTAGTTGAAAGACGAGATGGAACAGGAAGACATTCTTTTTTTTTTTAAATTTTTTATAAACATGTAATATATTTCTATCCCCAGGGGTACATGTCTGTGAATCACCAGGTTTACACACTTCACAGCACTCACCATAGCACATATCCTCCCCAATGTCCATAACCCCACCCCCCTTCTCCCAACGCCCCTCCCGGAAGACACTCTTAATATAAATAAATATATTATAAGAAACAGAAAAGAAACAAAAATTCCCACATAATACGTGTGGAAAAAGTTATCTAAGTGGCTGCCCAGGAAGAATTGCTTCTTTGCTCTATTGCCCTTCCTTATTTTTGTAGGACAAGTTTTACTTAAGCATACACACAAATAGAGATATTAAACCTATTTTTACATCTCTCATCTGCAATGTATTTTTTCTTTCTTTCTTTTTTTTTTTTTTTTACTTTTCTTGTCCTCATGAGAAGAGAATATCCAGTGGAGTAGAAAGAGCAGCAAATCTGAAAATAGAATTTCTGAGTTTGAATTGTGGCTTTGCTCTTTAAAAGTTATATGTTCCTGGAAAAGACATTAAATTACTGGATCTCTTTGCTCGATGTATATAGATTAGGTAATTTCTAATACCCCTACTAAAAAAGTTTATTAACATTATCGAGTGATTTTTCTGGAGAATTTAAAGCAAAAAGAAAATATCTGACTCATGGAAGATTTTTAATGGAGGACAGTTTAAGGGTAGAAAAAGCAAATCAAAATTGGCTACCTAACCACAGGCATGATCCAGAATGTACCAGGGACTTTAAATCAGCCTTCCTGTATTCCCAAGCATCCCTTACCACCATGGAGGAAAGCCCAAATGGCCCCAAAAGACCTCTTTTATCTATAGCCAATTATGTGCAACTGAATTCTTCTTTCTTTCCTTCAATAAAAAATGACTGAACTTCTCTTCTTCTCCTGATCATATAAATCCATATTTCAACCCAGTCAGAGGTAATATCTAACTTATATAAAAACATTTTAATAATCCATTTATTATTCTTAATGAAAGATAACATAGCCTACCTACAAACAATCTTCTAAAAAACAGGTATAATATTCTAAATGTAATATAAGAAAGAGAAATAAAATTTATATAAAATATTCAGAAATAATAGTTTCTATTTTTTATCTTTTTTATAACCCCAGTTTATAGTAAGGGAAGCTTCAGAAATGCACTGTTGTGGTCTGATTGAGAATATTTTAATAATATTATCTTTTATTTAAAAGTTTGTATTTAACATAGGTCTTAAAAGTTAGAACTCATCTGTGAAACTTGGGCTCCAATTAGCTTTCTCAATGGTAGATTTTAATTACTTTGCCAACCTCTCAAATAATTGACCTATTGAAATGGTCTACTTCTTTGATTAATTGTGTTCTTTGGGACTATTAAATAACTTTCTCTTTTTTTCAAATCATTCACGATAAAGTTTCATGTTTTATAATCTTTGTCTCCATCATATCTCTAATCATGTGTCTTTTCATTCTCAATCATGTTCTGTATATTTTTGCTTTGTTTCCTTTTTTCCTTAAATCAAGCCAATGTGTTTTGCATATTTAATTACTCATTTTAAAGAACCAGCTTTTGCATTATTATTAGTAGTAGCAGCAGCATTTTTAAAGTGAGTTTAGTTATACAGACTCCACAGCTGCACTACCAGTTTTTCAAACCTGACTGTTCACCTATTGTGCGACTGTAGGCAAGATACTCAATCACTCTGCATCTGAATCTTTTTGCTCTCTTCCCAGAAACCCTCACTTCAAAGCTTTCTTCTTAAAAAAGCCATGTATCACAAATCATAGGAAGTGACTAACGTATACCAGTGCAATTTGCAATGGTGGATTTTGTTTATTCTTTTTACACTTGTTTCAAATCCTGATAAATCTTGGAACTGTTCCATGAATGATTCACCTGTAAAAATAATTGTACCCTCAGGTCTCTTTCATCTACAAAGTCAATAAAAATAAAATAAAAATGCTGGGAAATGTGATCTGATCCAAGAGATGCTTTTTATCTCCTGGAAAGCTGCGTGGATGTGCTCTTCCAAGTTGTGTGTGCCTTAATAAAAAGGGAGTCCTCTATGACTTTGTACATTGCGCTGCAGCATCTGGTGAGGATAGTCTTGTGTAGTGCATGTCTAAAAGGACTTTGGGGGAAAAATGAGGTAAATTATACAGAAGAGAACATCTTTTATTATTCCTATCATTGCAGAAATTTCTATTGGATATTTCTGGTTTTAATATTATCAAATGTAGTAAAAAGTTGGTCATTAGAGTTACATATGCTATATAATATTATGTTATTTAAAATTGTATATAGACAGCCTTAGGATTACTTAATTGTCTCATAAACAAACATGATGACATGATGACATAATTTAAAACTTTTAAGAATCAGACCAGTCATTTAGCATTGTCATAACCATTTTGCTATAAGGGTATACCTTATAATCTAAATAAATAAAAGGTTAGTGAATTAGAAATCAGGTAATGTTTTAAAAATCATTATGTTGTCTCTGTTGTATAAGAGCTCCACAAATCCTATGGAGTGGATCTTGTCTGAAGTGTAGTGCTCATGTTTTTAGGTAGCAGGTGCACACATGTGTTATGAAGGATAAAGAATGGGACTTGTATTTTCCATAGAGGAAAATAGAATATCTGCATGAATGGAAGATATGAGACAGCCCAAAGACAAAACCAGGAATATTTATATAACATACTGTTAATTTTGTGTTCTATTTTGAAAAATACTTAAGAGAAGGACCAACAGTTTTGGAAAAGTAAGAGGAAGATGACAAAGGTTCATCACTGCCATTAAAACAAACTTGACTTGAAAAATGGAATACCTTTAAGGAGAGTTGCCCTCTGATTGGTCTTCTAGGTTGAATACTCTTCAAAATGTACTTCCAGATAAATAAATGAGCTCCTGATCTGGGATTTTGTATTGAAAGGCAATGATTTTGATGGTTTTGACAGAGTTGAGGGAGAGCCATTGTTTATGAAAATATTTGGTCAACAGAATAGGGGAGGATATTAATCTCCCTGCTTGTTAAGGCAGTGTTTGAAGAAACTAGATAAGAATATAGAGTGATTAGAACATGGTGTGAAATGTCTCTTTAAGTGAAAATATTATTTGTCACAATCCACTGTCTATTCAGTAACTTTTAGTGGTAATGCTTAAAGGGTCTAAATGTGTTAAAGCTCTGGGATCTATGGAAAGGCATACATCTTCTGTCAAGATCAGAGACGCTCAGCATTGGTTTCATATTAGAATTACCCGTGGAGCTTTTAAAACTGCTGTTGCGAAGGGCTTACCCACACATATTAAATCAGAAGCTCTAGGGATGAAGCCCATAAAGTGGTAGTTTTACAAAGCTCCCCAGGTGATTCTAATGGGCAGCTAGATTTGAGAACTTCTGACTTAGATTAAAGGACTTAAAATTTTCTTTTTAGTTTTCAATTTTTTATGAGATATCACACCTTATTCACCAAAAGAGAGGTTTTTAATTTTTTTTAAATAATTTTAATGTTGCATCTAGTTTGTGGTAAACATACTTTAAAACAACATAATATTTATGTATGTTATTTAGAAAATATAAAATATAATCTAACATTTACAATCAATGAGAAGCATCTCCTTCTAGACCCAATTATCTAATTTTTCTTGGTAATTAATAACAGCTTAGGAGCTTCAGCAATCAGACATTTCAGAAAATCACTGTATTCTGGATTTCATGTCACTACTTTTAGAAAAAGCTTCACCTTGCCCCTAAGCAAGGAATCACAGCTTAAATTTGTCATTTAACTAAATGCTACTTAAGCCATTTGAATTGAGTTGTCCTTACCCAATTATAATTCAGGTAATGAGATTGTCGACTCCACAATCCTCTTTTTCTTCACACTCCTTTTTTCCTTAGCATTCCATCTAATTTGGAAGAATATAAGAAATAACTGACTTTAGCTTCCTGTTACTTCAAGGGTTACTGAACCACAAATCTGGGGTAAAAATAAAGCTAGATCTAGCGGCAGACCCAGTCTTCCATGGTTCTCAAATCATAGCTAGGTCTTAATTGCAGTTAGGTTTTTCTATTTCCCTATTTAACACTTGTTTCAAATGGCCATCTTTAACTGAAATTTACATAGTATAACACTCTACGGTTTATACATTGCTTTTTACTTGGATGTTCAGTTCATAATCTATGATAACCTTAAAAATTAGGTACTATCTTCCTTTTCTAAGATACAGTGGAATTTAGAGAGATTAAATTTTTTACTTAAATTCTCACAGTTAATAATGGCAGTGTTGGGACTTGGATATGATATTCTTTTTTTTTTTTAAGATTTTATTTATTTGACAGACAGAGATCATAAGTAGGCAGAGAGGCAGGTGGAAAGAGAGGAGGAGGAAGCAGGCTCCCTGCCAAGCAGAAAGCCCCAGGCAGGACTTGATCCCAGGACCCTGAGATCATGACCTGAGCCAAAAACAGAGGCGCCCCTAGATGATATTCTAAACCTAAGGCCACATGATTTTTCTAGAATGTCATGCAATGACTTTTTTTTTTTTTTTTACATCCACAGATATATTCTACAACTTTCTGATTTTTCATGATGAGAAAATAGAAGTCATTTACTGTATGTTTAACTACATAATAGAACCATTTTTCCCATAGTAAAGGAACCTACTTTTTCTTTCTTATATCTCAATAAGTATTGTATTATATATTCTGTGTTTATAACACAGGGAAGTAACTACTACATGTGCAATACCCAAATATGTAAGGAACAATACAGAGAACAAATTAGGATTTAAATTTGGAATCTAAGTACCCATGAAATTCGCTTTGTAGATTAACAGAATTAAAGCAGGTTGAAAATTTCTAAGTTTAAAGCCTACTTACTAGATCCATTATTACTAACTTCAAAAGAATATTAACCTTTGGGAGGATTTTCTATTTCATGGAGAGAGTTTTCTTTGCAGCTTTAGATGGGGATGATTTCTTCAGAGAATTCTCATCTTAGAATGACAAAAGTGTGTGTGACAATGCTTTCTGATTTATGTTTGGAAGATTTTGAGATTGGTGAATAGGTGTTGAATTTATTCATATAAATTCTAACAATCTCAATTATTTTTTGTATGACATTCTTTCATTATTCCTGAGTTTGAAATCTATGTTCTCTACTCAGCTTTAGACTTTTATTTCTAATTATACACTGACACTGGGTATCTCGCAAGCATCACAAAATCAGCATGCCTCAAACTAAAGTACTCTTCTGTTACTCACTTACTCACCCTTTACTAAAAACAAATACCACTCCTGTATTTGAATTCCTTATCTTGGTGAGTCACATTACCATTCACAGGGAATATCCCAACTATGAACTTATCATCCTAATTCCTTCACCATTTTTACTTTAGAAAGTTATAATTTTCACTTGTTAAGTCCTAATATACTTACCATTTAAATCCCTCTTGAGAAATATCTTCTTGTTAGTATAACTCCTGCCATTGTCTGTGCTCAGGTGTTCATCTGTGTTCAACTGGATGGACAATTGCCTCACCTACCAGATTGTCATTCTTCCTCTAGGTCCTCCTCACTTAATTACAAACTGTACAACTACTGAAACTCTTCTGAGTCCCTTCCTTTGTTATGTTCATAAAAATGTTTGCTATTCTTTTAGGGTTAAATTCAACATGAAAGTCCTTAACTATCCATCTAATTGAGCTGCTCTCCCATCATACAAATTCCATGAACAAGCTGTGAAACTTTCCCCCTCATTCCTTTCCCTAATGGCTTGATGCAACTTGTCATGAATGTCACTTCCTCAGTGAGGCTGTCCCTGAACACCTACACTAGAGTAGTCTCTTGGTCACTTTCTATCATGTCCTCTTATTTTAATTACAGGCACAACACTCATAACTAATTTTTCCTTCGTATGTTCAGTATCTGCCCTTATTGGAATGAAAACTAGACTTCGTATGGTTTGTTTGCCACTCTGTTTCTAGAGTATAAATCTCTGGTTGAAACATAAATGTCAGTTAAGTATTTGTTGTGTGAATTTCATTTTTCTTCTGGGGATAGTCTTTCTTCTTTTCCTTGTGGGGGGACATCTTGCTAATCCTTTAAGACATATTCCAAATGTTACCTTTTTCTTGATAACCTTGCCAGGCAGTGTTAATTGGCCTTTTTCTTCTGCTCTCTTAGCCCTTGGCACATTCCTCTATTATAAGTCTTATCAATTTCTATTATTTTGTGTGTCTGTCTTCCCCAGTAAACTCTGAACTTTTCAAGAATCCAAGGTATGAGTTGTCCATTGACAGTGACTGTTGGTGTCTATTTCTGTGAGTTTTCATGAGAGATGCAGTATGTTGAGGAAATATTTTTTTTTATATACCTCAGTGAGAAAGTATGGATCTTTTCATAATGATAATTTTAATAATACCTTTCTTAACTTTGTTAACCATTATGAGATCATTATGTAGCAAATACAAAGGACAGTCATTGAATATAAAAATAAAGTTTCCTACGTTTTTAGAGAAGAGGTTAAAAAGAACACAGATAAGTACAAAATGATACTAATCTAAGTTAATAAAAAGACTTTTTATTTATTTCTTTTAAGATTTTATTTATTTATTTCACAGAGAGAGAGCACAAACTGGGTGGGGTGACACGCAGAGGGAGGAGTAGTAGGCTCCCCACTGAGCAGGGAGCCAAGTGGGGGACTTGATCCCAGGATTCTGAGATCATGACCTGAGCCAAAGGCAGATGCTTACCTGACTGAACCACCCAGATGCCCCATAAAGAGACTTTTAAAAAATAAGTTAATAAAGTATTGTTGACTTCAAGACCAATAGTTTTCATGTGTACTGTTTTTAGAATGTATAAGTATTCATAAATAAATATATTTAAATCATATAAGTTTTAGAATTTTACAGGACTTATTAGGTGTTTGTAGGCCTAGGTTCCCTTAAACAAACAAACAAATAAATCTGAAGCAAGGCTTAAGTGCTAATATTTTATTGGATGGTGCAAAACCAGAGCAGGTAAAGTGGAGAAAAAGACAAATGAAGCAGGGAATGATGAGAAATAAATACAATACAATATAATACAATACAATACATTATATTACCTACTTGCTATTCTTTTATGATGAGCTGTAGAGAACGAACAACTAGCTGCTTGGCATGTAAATCTATTAGGCTACCTGGGGAATCTCCAGTAAGTTGGTTTTGAAAACATTGCCTCAGAATAGTCTATCAGCACAAGAAAGGGAGATGGGATAAATCATACAGAGAGGGGAGCTAGCATGTATCTGCTGGTGTGTTCTATCTCTCATCTCCCTTTGGTCTAATTTCCCATTTGGGGAGAGTTAACTCCCCCACTTCTTCAGTTGATATCAACCTTGATCCTTTGGCCGCTTCTGGGGAGGCCAGACTCCATGCCTTAAAATATGGTGCTTCATTCTGCTTTTAAGTAGTAGGAAGAGAGATCCTATCCCACACAAAGTGTAGGCTGAAACCTGGTTAATGGTTCAGATGAAGTTAATAGGGCCCCAAAGGTGACTGAAATGTAACAAGTACCAGGATGAAGGGAGTGGGAGAGAGCAAAAGAATCTGAAAAGATACATATGGCCTATAATCCACCCCTTGACTTCTCTGGATCCTTTCATGTTGCCCCATTGTGTGCCTTCAGCAATATAATATGAAGCTAACCAGCCCCAGAATCTTCTTGAGTAGTGGACAGTCATGATCTCATAGACTAAAGACAAATATAAATAAAACAAGTTACAATTCTTGTTGATGTCTCCAGTCTTTGGACTATGACTACTCCATCTCACTTCCGGGACACCCAAATTAAATTTCCTTTATTATAGTCCAGCACGTTACTGCCCTAGATTACTCCCTGGTGAGTGACCCAGAATTTCATCACTGATAGTATGAACAGATTCTGTTTGTTTGTTTGTTTGTTTGTTTGTTTAGGGTATGGTTGTGATTGACGGCTATCACTGGACAAAGACAGACACAGGGAAGTCCCTGGGTCTTAATCTCTGAATCTTACTACTGCTTGTTTTCTTAAGAACTTCTTTTTGACATCGGGCCTTTGACTGGTCCCTGCCTTTCTCCTCCAATTCTATTTCATGTTTCAGTGTCACCCTACCTTTTTCCTAGCCTAGCTTTTTCAGCACTGCTAAAAGATCAACTCTTTCTTAACTCAGGGACCTTGGACCTCTTAACTTATGGGGACACTCGGTGTTCTTGTTTAAAGACTATAGAAAGAAATGTGGGAGATAGGTTTTCATGAAGATGGTTTTGTGTGGATCATGTGGTGAAGAAGAGTAGGCCCTGCCTCTGTTGTCACTTGGCTTTCAGTGTACTATGTCACCAAGATTGAAAAAGTAGGAGGGAGATTGTGCAAGATTGTGGAAAGAGGTTATAGAATGATACTATTGGAGAGTAGGAAGGCAGGTGTAGTTTACAAATATATTGGGTTTGCTGAGGGCATGTTGAATATCTATTTGGAATTTCTGACCAAAAATTTCAAGCAAAACCAATCAACTTTACCAGATTGTTTGTGCTAAATTGTTCAGGTCCATGGGTGCAGGCAAAAGTAAATGGTTGAGTTTGTCCAGGGAAAGCAAAATCAAAGAGAAAAATGCTAAGAGAGGTAAGGCTTTATATAAAGTGGTGAATTTAAATGATGAGTTGTGGCATCTAAACTGGACAAAGAGGAGTGAAGCCAAGAGCTGATGTCAGTGAGAAATGAAACAGAGTAATGTCATGGGGATTTTGAAAAGGTGAAGATATATACCAGTGAGTTAAAAATACTACAGATACTTACCAGAGAGAGAGAGTAGCTGTTTGTCAAGGTTTCAGTGGAGGTCTCAATTTCAGGTGATGACAAAATTGATTATTCACAAAGGCAATGTATACCTGTGGTGACATGAAAGATAATCTCAGTGGAGATGATGTCAAGCACCTGAGAGACTTAGATATTAAATGGTTAATCTATGTACATATTGAAGTCATTGACAATAATGGCAAGAATTGGCTAGAGAACTGGGGAGAAACAAGGAAAAAAAAACTAGCAAGGATAGCGATGAGGAGTCCATGTGAAGAAAGAGGAAAACAGTGACATAGTTGGATGGCCTGAGTGTCAAACAATTGAATTTTCTTTATTCTGGAAATTTACTGTAAAGTCACACCCTATCTTTAGAAAACTGCAGGTGAAATGTTTCCTCAGGGAAAAGTTCTTTTGTTGTGATATTCTACCTTATAAAAAATACCTGACATTTCTAAAGTGATTTTGGAAGAGTGAAGTCATTACTTTCTATTTGTTATTAAATCTATTAACTTAATTTCCTCATTTTATTAATATAATTTTCCCAAATGTCATTTTAATGGAAAATTAATGTCAGTTTCTGCCAATTTTACTAGCAAATTATCTATAAATCAAATTTTAGTGTTACAAATAAAACACTGAAAATATATAGAATACTTTATTGGTTTAATTGTTATACTACAAACATAAATGCTTTTTCTACCTCTGAGACATTTTACAAATCAAAGGAATACTCCATTGAAGTCAAAGGACTTAGATAAAATCTTGCTTATATTGATTACTCTTTAACCTTGGGCAGGTAACTTCCATGCCAGGATTTCCACTCCTGCAAAATAGAATACTTGTTCTATCTAAACTTATGGGCTTGTGATGTTGGGTTGGGAATGTAGCGATCAGGGTGAAATCCCCTTTCAGTAAGTTGACCATGAAATGTGTTATTATGTAAATGAGTTACTCTGTTTTATCATGGCATCCAAAACACAAACAAAAACATGGCACGTATGCTTCAGTGGACTCACATGCTGTAGTTGAGGAGGATAATGTCCGAGAATTCTTCATTCCTATGTGAAAAGGCCAATGGCTACATCATTAGCTTTGTAATGAAGCCATGTTGCTGCCCTTAGTAGAATTTCTTTATGGGATTTTAACATCTCCTGTTCAAGAGACACAGCTTCCTCAGGGAATGATGCTGACATCACAATGGCATTTATGTGTTTTGGATTTTGATGTGTTTTGGATTATTGCCGTGTTTGGATCTTATCTTGTCATTTCACATGTTTCTATTGTGCTAGCTATGCATAGGAAAATGACCATGTGTCTTAATAGGATAGCCACATGTGGCTATTACTTTAAAGTCATGAAACCAAATGTTGAATATCAAGGCACAGCTATTACTTACTGCTTTGGCACTGACCGGGCCTTGACGTCCTGTGACTGCTTTGTCAACCACTGAAGGGCGGCATGCTAGCTTTCACTAATTTGTTCTTTCTTCTCTTAATGTTATGAGAGTTAGCAAAGATACCTATGGCTTCCCTGGCAACTGCCAATGTCATTCCAATAGACAATTGTTTTTTAGCACTAAAAATCTGACCAAAATGAAGTAAAATGTTAGTGAAATGGTCCATGAGCGTGTGCATTTGGGGGATTATAACTACACAGGTAATTTATATCTTCAGCTATTCTCCCCTTTTACTCCTTTTTTTCTTGAATCATCCAGATGAACAAGGGCTTACATTCATCCTAAATGAGACCTTTTGTATCTGACCCATTAAACACCCTGATTGAAATACACCCGTTGTCGATAACAGTTCCAGCTCTAGGCAGTTGCTCCGGACTTTTGGTTTACTCTCCTGCTGCAAACTTCTTGATCTGTAGGGAAAAACAAAAAAAAACAAAAAAATAAAAAAAAACTTTTTCTGTTCCTTATAATTTAGAAACTTCGTGGTCTTAGATTTGCTTTTCTTCTCTTTCCATTCTGCCCTCAACCCTGGCATGTCTTGGGGTTCTCAGATCTCCTCACTTCAACCCTGGTTTTATGGAAACTGCCTGTTGCCTGCAAGTGAGTAGAAGCAGAATTTGGGTGTTTGCCCAGAATCTTAAATTAACCTGGTTTTCCTGCCACCCTCCTTAGGTAGTGGATGAATTTTATATTCATGCTTAGGCTTTATCATGATTTAACTAGGGGACATAAAAGTTGCTAACTCTGAACTTGTTCGTTGAGAAAATGTATTGAATTAATTTTTTATTGAAATATAATTGACATGTAACATTATATTAGCTTCGGGTGTCCCACATGGTTATTCGGTATTTGTATATGCTGAGAAATGATCACCACAATTAGTCCAGTTACCATCTGTTACCATAGTTACAGAATTCTCTCTCTTTTATTTTTTTTCTTTTTGTGGTGATGAGAACTTTTAAGATATGCTCCCTTAGCCACTTTCAAATACATAATACAATGTTATTGACTATAGTGACCCTGCTGTACATTATGTCTCCATGACTTATTGAACTAGATGTTTGTACCTAATGACCCACTTCACCCATTTGCCCACTTCCCACTCCTCTTTCTTTCTGACAACCACTAATCTGTTCTCCATATCTATGAACTTGGTTTCTTTTTTCTTTTATTTTTTTAAATTCTGTATATAGTGAGATCATATAGTATTTGTCTTTCTCTCTCTGATGGGTTTCATTTAGCATAATGTCCTCAATTCTACATTTGGCTTTGCAAATTTCTATAGATGGATAATATTCCATCATAGATGTATACAATACCTACTTTATCCATTCATTCATTGATGGATACTTAGGTTGTTTCCGTATTTTGGCTATTGTAAATAATACTGTAATGAACATGGGTGGGGAGAGTGCATATATCTTTTCAAATCAGTGCCAAAAGTGGAATTGCTGGGTCATACAGTAATTCTATTTTTTTTTTCTTTTGAGGAAAAATACTCCATACTGTTTTCTAAAGTTACTGCACTTATTTACATTCCTAGCAGTGCATAAGGTCTCCATTTTCACCACATTCTCACCAACTCCTGTTACTTCTTGTTTTTTTGATAATAGCCATTCTAACAGGTGTGAGGTGATATTGTGGTTTTGATTTGTTTCCCTGATGATGAGTGATATTGAGCATCGTTTCATGCGACTGTTGGCCATCTGTATGTTTTCTTTGGAAAAAAGTGTCTAATCAGATTCTCTGCTCATTTTTCATTTGGGTTGTTTATTGTTTTGCTGTTGAGCTATATGAGTTCTTTATGTATTTTCAACAGTAGCCAGTTATCAGATATTCACATATATTTTCTCCCATTCAGTAAGCTGCCTTTCCATTTTATTTATGATTTGCTTTGCAGAAGCTTTTTAGTTTGGTATAATTCCACTTGTTTATTTTTGCTTTTATTGGCTCTGCTTTTGAAGTTAGATGCAGAAATCAGACCAATGTTAAGGAGCTTAATGTCTGTTTTCTTCTAGAACTTCAAGATTTCAGGTCTTACATTCAAGTCTTTAATCCACTTTAATTATTGTTTATGGTGTAAGATAGTAGTCTAGATTTACTCTTTGCATGTGGCTGATTTTTAGTTTTCTCAATATCGTTTATTAAAGAAACGGTTTCTTGCCTCCTTTATCATAAATCAATTGACTGCATATATGTGGGTTTATTTCTGGATCCCCTATTTTGTTCTATTGATTTATGTGTCTTTTTAAAAATTTCAATATCATACTGTTTTGGTTACTATAGTTTTGTAATATAGTTTGAAATCAGGGCTTGTGATGCCTGCAGCTTTGTTCTTCTTTCTAAGATTGCTGTGGCTCTTCAGGGTCTTCTGTGGTTCCATACAAATTTAGGATTGTTTGTTTTACTTCTGTGAAAAACACTACTGAAATTTTGATAGGGATTGCACTAAATCTGTAGATTGCTTTGAGCAGTATGGATATTTTAATGATATTTGTTCTTCCAGTCCATAAACACAAAGTAGCTTTCCTTTTATTAGCATCATCTTCAATTTCTTTCATCAATGTCTATAGTTTTCTGTGTACAGGTCTTTCACCTCCTTAATTTGATTTATTTCTTAGTATTTTATTCTTCTTGATGAAATCGATCCTGAGATTGTTTTCTTAATTTCTCTTTCTGATAGTTTGTTAGTATATAGAAAGCAATGTATTTTTGTATATTAATTTTGTACCTTGTAACTTTACTGAATTTATTTATTGGTTCTAAGAGGTTTTTTTTGGTGGAATCTTTACAGTTTTCTATATAAAATATAAAATCATATCTGCATGATGATCTACAAATAGTGACAGTTTTACTTTTTCCTTTCCATTTTGGATGACTTTTATATATTTTTTCTTATGTAACTGATCTGGCTAGGACTTCCGATGCTGTGTTAAATAAAAGTGGTGAGAGTGGGCATTCTTGTCTTACTCATGCTCTTAGAGGGAAAGTTTTGAGCTTTCAGTTGAGTATGATGTTAGTTTGACATATATGGCCTTTATTATGTTGTGTTATGTTACCTCTACACATACTTTATTGAGAATTTTTATCATAAATAGAAGTTGAATTCTGTTAAATGCTTTTTATGCATCTATTGAGATGATCATATGATTTTTAATCTTTATTTTGTTAATGTGGCTTATCACACTGATTGATTTGCAGATGTGGAAACTTCTTTGCATTCCTGGAATAAATCCCACTTAATCATGTTGTATGATCCTTTTAATGTATTGTGGAATGTGGTTTGCTGACATTTTGTTGACTTATGCATTTTTGCATTGATCTTCATCAGTGATATGGGCCTGTGATTTTCTTTTCTTGTGGTGTCCTTGTCTGGTTTTGATATCAAGGTCATGCTGGCCTTGTAAAATAAGTTTGGAAGTGTTTCTTCCTCTTCAATATTTGGGGATATTTTGACAAGGATTGGAATTAGTTCTCTGGCAAGGGAATTTAATTAAAAGTAGAGTGTTATTTTAGGGTGTTCTTGTGTTTTCTTTTTACTCTGTGTTGTGGGGGTGGTTTGGTAAGGAGGAAAGTATAGTTTCATTATCCAAAATGTTTTAATTCCAGCTTTCTGTTTTCTTCTGATTTTAACTTTGTACAAATATTGCTTTTGGTTTATTTATTTTGTTTTGTATTTAAAAAAAAAGAAAGAAAGAAAGTTTCCTAAGAAGCCATAAGAGGGGATTCTGTGCTGGCAAGAGATTAGGTTTTGATTGAGTTATTGAGTTCTTTAAGAAATTCTCTTCACTTGGTTCATTGGATTTCAGTGTTTTTTGTTTTGTTTTTTAATAAATGGTGGTTTTGTTTGTCGGTTGTTTTTTGTTTTGTTTTGTTTTGTTTTAAGGAAAGCATTGGTTTGTCTGATTTGGTAAACTTATTTTGTTTCTTTAGAAAACTTAATTTTAACCACTTGTTATCCTCCTCTTTGCTCACCAGACCTCCAAGATATCCTCCCTTTTCTATTACCTCTTTGTCCCTCAGAGGTTGTGCCTCACCCAAAATGTTAACCTCTGGTCTCATAACCTTTGAGCCCCTTCCTTTTCATTTCCCTGTAGTTAATGTTCTGTCTACCAGGTTCTCATGCTTCTGTTTTTCTCTTATGTTGAAACTCTCTCTTTCAAGAATTATTTTAATCTCCAGGGATTCCACTATCTTCATCTATCTTCAGCACAATTAACCTGATTCTCTTCTCTGACTTGGGTGCCAAATTTGACTCTGCTTATCTTAGTTGTTTATTTCCTTAAATCCATAGAATTAAAAAATTATAACATTCTTTGTCAATCAGTTATTCGGTAGAGTGGTTTATAGGTGGTTTCATTTGTTATCTTTAATGATCTGTATCATTTTGGAAGACATAAGGAGAAATTGGATTTAGGTGACTCCTATTATAAGAACTCTTCTTCATGTTATTATAAAATTCATGTCTGATACTTTCTAGGTACTCTAAGTTTTTAGTTTTCAGTAAAGTTTTATCTTCTTGAATATCTATTTCTGATTTTATCAGAAAATATAGTATATATAAATGGAAACTCTGGAAGATAATAGTTCTCCAGAGAGAGTTACTTTTGTCTTTCATTAATAATTAGGATAAGGATAATGGTAGTTCTTGACCACCTTAATATGATATTGAAAGGACTAGAAATGGACTTCAGATCCTGTGAGAAAGCATTTTATGGTCTTCTTATTCATATAGTACAGTGTTTTGGGGTCCCCAGCAAAAGTCTTGGGTTTACCAGAGTTTGTCTTCCTTGTTTATACCTGAATTTTCTTTCTTTTTTTTTCCCCCCTCCCTGCTACAAAGATCTGCAACAAACAAACAAACAAACAAAAATCAACAACAACAAAAAACTATATTCAGTTTCTTAGCTTTCAGTTCATTACTTTTGCAATCTGCAAGTACTTTGAGTAGAAAATGCCTCCAAAACCCATTCTTAGTCCTACTTACCTCTTCAGATTTCTCTTTGTCTTAGGTTATGTACGTGCAAATAATTTTTTTCCTTGAAAAGTATGCAATTAATTTAAATAGATTTTTAAGTACATTTTCTATTATATGATCTTTTTAAAAGATTTGATTTAGTTCTTTGACAGAGAGAGAGACTCAGCAATTGAGGGAAAACAAGCAGGGAGAGTGGGAGAAGCAGGCTTCCTGCCAAGCAGGGAGCCCGAGGTGGGTTCAGTCCCAGTACCCTGGGATCATGACCTGAGCCCAAGGCAGATGCTTAACGACTGAGTCACTGAGACGCCCCTAGATTATTTCTATTATATGTATGTATGTATGGAAGGTTTGGTCTGAAAACCATGGTCTACCTTTATCAGAAAATCTTAAATGCTTTATCTCATTTCTGTTTGTTTCAAAGGTTATTGATTAGTCTTTCAGCTTTATTTTGATTTGTTTAATATCACAAATTAGATATTATTTTTACTGATTTATACAACCAGTGCTTATATAGATTACCTGACATATTTTCCATTTTCTGTACTTGGCTTTCCTACTTCTCAGAGTTATTTCTAGGATCATTTTTCATCTTCCAGAATACTAAACTCTCTATTTTCTTTTACTGAGTTTCTGCTGTTTCTAAGCACTTTAAGTTTCTTTTCATTTTCTGAACATGTCTTTATTTTATTCTCATTCTCGAATGATAATTTTTATTGCTTCTCTGCACTTTTACTGCTGTGTGGATTTCTTTTATTTTCTTTTTGTGGTTTTTATTTGTCCTATTTGGAATTGATCATGACTCCTGAATGAATGGACTTAAGTCCTTCATGCATTTGAGGAAATTCTCAAAAACTGTCTATTCAATTATGATTTTCCTACATTTTATCTAGTCTCTCATTATGGAAATCTAATTAGATATATGTTAAGCCATCTTACTCTATTCTGTTTCTCATCTCTCTTTCATATTTTTCTTCTCTTTGTTTCTAAATTCTGGTTAATTTATTCTGGATTGTCTCCCAGTTCTGGAACTCTTATCTTCAGCTGTGCCTAATCAAGTTGGCAGAATATTTTACTGGAGAATGGCCTTTGTAGACAGACTGCTGAGGTTTTAAAGTTAGTTGTGCTAGTATTTATATAATTTAAGCAAATGTCTTACTCTCACTCTCTTGTTCTTATTTTCTTTATCTGTGAAATGATAATAATCATTATACATGCTTCATGGGTTGTTATAAGGATTAAATTAGTCAATCACTGTAAAGTGATCAGAAGAGTGTCTGGCACATAGTAAATCCTCAATAAGTATTAGCTTAATTAATCTACTTAATCTATCCATTTACTTTTAAATTTCAAAGATTATATTTTTATTTCTAAAATTTCTATGGCTTTTTTTTTTTCAAATTCTCTATCTTTTATTATGTTTCTTTTTTGTCATGACTTTGTCTCCCACTTTTATTTCTTTAGTAACATTTATTTTACACTGGTCTATAAATTCTAATTGTTCAGAACCTCATGAGCAGTGTCAACTATGAATAATGCTAAAAAATTCTATCATGAAAAGTGTGGGTATGTGTTATCATCGCGTTAATAAAATTATTGGTTTGGGCCACTGTGATTAGCTCACTGTTTTTTGGGCTTCTGGGATCCAATCACCAATATTTTCAAGTTTGCATTATGGGAACATTTTTGAGAAATTTGACTGTATTGAAGTTTTTGTGGGTCTAATTTTGAGGTTTGTTTTTTCTTTTTTTTTTTCTTTCTTTTTTTTTTTTTTTTAAAGATTTTATTTATTTATTTGACAGACAGAGATCACAAGTAGGCAGAGAGGCAGGCAGAGAGAGAGGAGGAAGCAGGCTCCCTGCTGAGCAGAGAGCCCGATGTGGGACTCGATCCCAGGACCCTGAGATCATGACCTGAGCTGAAGGCAGCGGCTTAACCCACTGAGCCACCCAGGCGCCCGAGGTTTGTTTTTTCCTATATATTTTTGTTTATAAATTTATTTCCTTGTGCATTTTCTTTTTCTTTCTTGAAAAGTTATTTTCTTTGAGATCTTTTTTTTCTCTGTAGGTCCAGGCAAATGGGTGTATTCCTTGAGAGAAATTTTACATTTACTTATATCAAGTATCTAAAGGTGGTTACCTTATGATAATTCTAAATAAAGTCTTGTCTGAGTATTTTAATTTTTTTTAAGATTTTATTTATTTGACAGAGAGAAACACAGTGAGAGAGGGAACACAAGCGAACAGAATGGGAGAAGGAGAAACAGGCCTCCTGCCAAGCAGGTAGCCCAATGCGGGGCTTGAACCCAGGACCCTGGATCATGACCTGAGCCAAAGGCAGCATTTAAGAACTGAGCCACAGAGGCACCCTGCTGTCTGAGTATTTTAAAGATCCCTAAATCAGATGAAGATTAGCTCATAACTATGAATTTTTGGAGATATATTTTATTTATCTGTGGTAGGCTGACAATAACCCCCAAAAGTTATTCACATTTTAATCCCAGAATTTGTGAGTGTTACTGCATTAGAGAAAAGGGTCTTTGTAGATGTAATTAAGTTAAGGCCTTTGGGATGGGGAGAACATCATGGATTATGTGAGCTGGTGTTGAATGCAAGTGCATGGATCCTTACAAGACAGAGGAAGAGGGGGACTTATAGACAATAGAGAAGAAGGCACTGTGACCACAGAGGCAGAGGTTGGAGTAATGTAACCACAAGTTGAGGAATGAATACCGGGTACCACAGGAAGCCGAAGGAGGCACAGAACAGATTCTCCCCTAGAGCCTCTAGAGGTAGCACAGTCCTGTTGACACCTTGATTTTGGCCTCCAGAAATAAGTGACAACTTATTTCAGATTTAAGGCTTCCAGAACTATGAAAGAATAAATTTTGGGGGTTTTTAGGTACCTAGTTTGTGGTAATTTTCACAGCCACTAAAGAACACTCAGATACCCTTCATTCAAAATCAAAGCTAAAGCAAGTTTGTCTGCCTTTTTTTTTTTTTTTTTTTTTTTTTTTGTGGAATAGTAAGAAATAATCAACATTTGTTGATTTAATTCATGTTGATCACTCCCACTGCAAAGCATAGTCCATGGAATTAGGAGAGGGTCACATAGCTCCTAAACCTTCATTTACAGTTTCCCTACTTACTTTATTCCAGTAACTTGGCTGACTTAATGTCACAGTTAGTCCTCACATGCCCAGAGGAATCACAGATTTTCCAAAAGTAGGTCTCCAGAATGTCATATATCATTAGGGATCATCCTAATGTTGATCTTTAAACAGATCACAATACCCTACTACAGTATGTTGCTAGGTTTTGAAAGCTAGCTGAAAAGTTGTGTTATTCATATTCCTAGACTTTGTTTTTATTCTATGCAAGTTTAGCTCCAAGCAACATCCAATTATTTGACAAGAGAAAAGTTTTACCATCTATGCCAGTAGTGGGCTCTGCTGCTTTTGATTTGAAAAGGATCTTCTCAGAACCATTGAAAAAGAGAAGTTTATACATCAGTCTTCTAAAGGCTTTTGATCTCTTTAAAGGTATTCATCGTCTAAATAACCACCACATTCTTATAGAAATAAATGAAATCTGTATTTAAAATAATTGACACCTAAGGGAAAACTTATTAAATGTCGTAATCTTTATCCACCATGTAAAAGTTTTTTTTAGATCAAACATTAAAAGTGAAGAAATTCTTTCTCCAACCTTTTAAAAAATTAACTCTTTAAATATGAGTAAGGATATCTATTTTTTATTAAATAAGAAAGTACCCTAAAAAACAAAGATAAGTAGAGCCTTTCTGTCAAAGTTAGCCACATTGAAAGTATATTCCCCCCTAACTTAATTCAAAACAGGAAAAAAGAAAAAAAATAACCAGATGGTGCATACAAAGCAGTGACATATGATGACAAATTTAACTAACAAGCATTTGCATCTTTTAACATAACACGATTTTTCACTTAGGTGTAGATAGATGGTAAATTCTTTGAAAATCAGTAATTCCCACTTTGAGTTTAGGGATTTCTATGAAAGTTTATTTTATAGGGAATTTCTCACTACTTAATAAAAAATATTTTCTCACAATTGCATTTACTTTCATCAGTTGAAGTTCAAATCTTATTATACCTTAAGTTTGAGAAGGAAACTGATCTTGAATATAAGGAATTTCACTCCTGGGATCTCATTTCAGTTACTAAAAGCCATATGGCTAAAGAATTACAATGTTCCGTAGTTTAGAAGTACGATAGATTGTGCTTTGGAGTGACACCTATGGGAAGCTTAGGGCTTTTTTTTGAGGAGTTGGAATTAAAAGAGCAAATATATAACAATGAAACTGAGAGAAGAGGCCTATGAAAAACATGAGGGAAATCACTTCTGGGGCTTTTGAAAGGACTAGCAGTACACATTTACATTTAACATTGTGGTTTTTGAATATGGGCAGATTTTGCTTCACTCTGAACTGAAATAACTTTGTGTCTCTCTTGTTGGCCTTAAATAAAATTGTTTCCTTTTCTGATTTATACTGCATGTGTTCTATCATTGTGAATGGTCAGTGCAAAGATGGGTAAGATATTATTTCATGGGCTTGGCATTCTTCCAACTGTGACCATGAATTTCATATTTTATATGTATAAATGCTTTGCATGACAGATCACATTGATTCCATGTGTATTCCTTTACTAAGGTAAGCATGGCATCACTATATGTCAATTCAAACCACTGGCATGTGCATTTTTTTCCCCCCAGAAACCTGATTCCTGAGAGTCTGTGTTTTAATGATTGCAGTTTCTGAGTGACACCAAACAAAAGTGCAATTGAAGTGACAACGAGCATTATTTCAGCTAATGGTACTTAAAATGGAAGAATATAATTTGGGTTGTTTAGGCTAACCTTCTTTGGTTGTAGACAATTTTTCAAGTAAAAGAAAATGTTTTCTTAGTTTCCAAGAGTGAGACCACAGGTTTTCATATTTACAGTGATCACAGGAAAGAGAAAAGTTGGGGAAATGTTTTGTGTGAGTGTGAGGGGGAGACTTTTTTGAGAGAAAATAACTCCGTGGTCCTCTTCAAGCATATGGAACATCATTGTGAGTAACTGACTGGCTGCTTTTTATCTTGAAAGAATGACGTGGAGTAGAGAAGAGGAAAGTTATGTAAGACATATAAATAAACTTCTGAAAGTCAGGTTGGAGAAGTCATAGACTAGATTTTCAAAAGCTGATTTGAAGAAGTTGGAGGACAGCATGAGGGAGACCTGACTTTCTGACATCCACATGTGTTTTGTTGTCTTAGGACTTCTTTGCTATTGTCTGTAAAATGAAATGGTACGGTTTTATTGCAAACGGCTGCCCGCCTTTGTCTAAAAACTTAAGTATCTTTGGAAATTAGACATTTAAAATAAAGATTATTTGCTGTAACATAAACCATATTTTGATCATTGGAATTTATAGCCGTTGTTTCAGGATATCATGGGATTTTTCTTTGTTTCCATATTTTCCCCTTAAATTATACACATTTCCTGACCCTTTGCCAAGCCCGTGGTAGTGAAACATTATTTAGGAGATCAAACACAGATCATATGAAAGAAACATCTGTTGTAGCTATTGTTTTCCAGAAGTTCAGGTTGCCCAAGAGGTCCACGAGGCAATATTTTCCAATCATTTTTATACAACTGGGGGATCTTGGTGGCAGCAAAGGATAAAAGGCTGTTAATTTAATGTTTGAGATATGTGTGTGTCCTGAAGTTATTTGTACTGAAAATGTTTGGGGAGAAAAAGAAAATTCCATGGTGACTGTTTTCGTTTCTTCTGCTCTGTAGCCTACTAGGGCAAAAACACACGGAGAGTGAATAAGGAGAAACCAAAGAGCGGAAGGGATAGGAAGCAGCTGTTGCTCTAATTGTTTCTTGATTTTCTAGTCCAATCCCCACCTATCGCTTTAATCCCCAACATTTTCCAAACCCAATCCTCAAAGCAGAGCTCCTTTTCAGGGAAGGAAAATCTTCTTTCCAGGCTAACATTCTTCTCAACTCTCATTTCTTCTCACTGCCTCCAGTCAGCTGTGGAGCCTGCAATTCTCTTTTAAAACAGATCAAAAAGGGAAAGGTAATTTATATTTTAATGACAAGGCTTGGTTATGTGTTGGACACAGAGGGTTGATAGCCCTGGGAGGTAATTATTCAGGTCGAAGGTGCTTCATCCGTTCAGATCGCAGCTTCCAACAGGGTGATGTTCTCAGTGAAACTGGTGATGGCAAAACCATCTGAGAAATCATGCAAGGAAATTTCATTAAAGGAACATTTCCCTTGTTCTTCAATTACTAAATTTAAAATTAATTACAAATTTTATTACTTTTATTAAAACAACCCAACTGAAACCCTTAATATACTGTATAAAATTTACTATGCGGGATGCCACAAAGGATGGTGGAAAAAGCCCTGGACGGGAGCTGTTCAGTGAACCACAGCACGACAGCTCACTCGTTCTGTGACCAGGGACCTGACCTTTAAATTCCATTCCAGTTTGTGTCACATGGGATCCTACTGGATATAGGAAAAAAACAGATATCCCACCCCCCCCCCCCCCCCCCGCAATTGACATGGTCTTTTGCATAGAATCCATCCTATGAGAAACATGGAAGAATCAAAGGTAAGTAGAAACATTAATCTCTTGCCTCTACTTTATTTTTTTTTTAAGATTATTCATTTATTTGACAGACAGAGATCACAAGTAGGCTGAGAGGCAGGCAGAGAGAGAGAGGAGGAAGCAGGCTCCCTGCTGAGCAGAGAGCCCGATGCGGGACTCCATCCCAGGACCCTGAGATCATGACCTGAGCCGAAGGCAGAGGCTTAACACACTGAGCCACCTAGGCGTCCCAACTTGCCTCTACTTTAGAAGGTGCTTGCTTCAATCTCATTTTAAGCTTAAAGGAGAATTGAGCTAATTAATTTTCTCATACCGAATAGTCATCATCATCATACTACCCATGACAACCACTTTCAAAACACTGTACTATCCTAAGGGATAGAAAAATATTGTACATTCCAAAAGATCAGGAATGGAGTCTGATAACTAGTGTCATATGGAACAACAGTATGGTGCTAATATTGTAAGAGGCATTTAATATGTACCTTTAAAAAACTTTTGAAATAATTTTAGGCTTACATCAGAGTTGCAAAATTAACTTGGAAATTTCTCATGTATACTTCACCCAGCTTCCCAACAACCTGCATAACCTTAGTATCATTCTCAACATTAAGAAATTAAGTTTGATACAATACTCTAAACAGCCAATTTATTTGGATTTCACTAGTTTACCACTAATATACCTCTTCCATTCCGGGGATCCAATCAAGGATGCTACAACACATTTAGTTTCATGTCTTCTTCGTTTTTCCCAATCTGTGAAAATCCTTTGGTCTTTCCTGTCTTTCATGCTTGTAATGCTTTTGAATAGTGCTGGATAGTTATTATGTAGAATGCCCTATAGTTTGCATTTTTCTCACCTTTGCTTTCATAATTAGTAAAGAGCATGCATTTTTGGCAAGAATGCAACAGAGATGACGTATTCATGTAAACGTATATCAAAGTTCCGTGATCTTGATAGTCTTGTTTAAACTCGATCACCTCATTAAAGAGGTATCTGCTAGTCTTCTCCACTGTAATGCGACAGTTTTGTCCTTTTGAATTAATAAGTTTCTAGGAGGATATAATTTGAAACTGAAAAACAACCCCTTCTCTTCCAACTTTTGCCTCTGCTTTCAGCGTCCATCTCTAGATCTTGTTTGCAGCAATTATTACTGCAATTTGCTAATGATTATTTTCCATTTCCTTTAGCTTTCTACATTTGTTAATTGAAAATATTAGGTAAGGAAGAGCTGCTACTTCTTCCTCATTTATTTGTGTGTACCAATATTTATTTTTTTAAAAGCTTTTGTTATTTATTTGTTAGAGATGGGAGAGAGAGAGAGTGTGCAAGCACAAGCAGAGGAAGTGGCAGGCAGAGGGAAAAGCAGACTCCCTGCTGAGCAAGGAGCACTATGCAGGACTTGATTCCAGGATTCTGAGATCATGATCTGAGCCGAAGGCAGACACTCAACTAACTGAGTAACCCAGGTGTCCATGTTTGCCAGTATATATTTAGGTTGCTATGGGATGCTTGGCATTTATTTTATTCTACAGGTTATAACCTCATGCCATATTTATTAATTTTATTTCTCAAAAATTTCCAGCTTTGGCCAACAGGAGTTTTTTGAGATTGGCTCTTATCTTTCAATTTGAGTATAACTTCCTTATTTTATGCCACTACGTGATATTCCAGGCTTATTTTGCATTTTCTGGCTTCAGCCCTGGAATCAATAATTTTACAAGAGCCCCGATTCCTTTGGTTAGAAAATGTTATCTAAAAAATCAAGATCCGGGTGCTCAGTGTGCTCCATGCTTCTACAATGTTATTGCATCTATGCCATCTCAGTGGATGAAACTTGGAAACACATGCCTGTGTAGTACAGCAAAACACACACACACACACACATCTTAAGTTACCTCTGTATCTATAGTTATGTGTGGCACAAAGCCATGAATTCATACCAAGACCTCTCATTGTAATCCATCACCACGGGCTCCCTCTAGTCTTCCCATGTTTTTTAATTGTGACTTCTTTTTCTGATAGTAAGAAACCTGACTCTCATTATCCATCATATATTACTTATTTTTTCAAACTTAAATTGTTTTTAGAATTGCTGACCCATACCCTTGCCAGAAACAAATCTGCTAAGTATAGGAAAAGTATTTTCTTATAGTTTTTTTGTCTCTGACTTACATATCCAAAGTATTGATAAAGTAATTTAGGTTAGTTCTTTTCTTCACTACCCACCTCAGAGCGTGTATTTTATTCATTTGTAATATAGTTGGGTTTATTTATTGCAGTTTGTATTGCATTTTGCTTTCTCCTCTCCTTTTGGTTGAATATTTTCTAACTAAAGGCTCTACAAACTATATAAAAACGCTTTGCCTAGCCTGAGATCACAAAGATTTTCTCCTCTATTTTCTGCCAGAAGTTTTATGGTTTTGTAGTTTACATTTTGGTGTATGATCCTTATGAGTTAATAGTATTTTGGTCAAGATTCATTATTTACACTGGACACATGGGTGCACATTTTTCCTAGCACTGTTTTTGAAAAGACTAGGTTTCCTTCACTGTATTGTCTTTACACTTAAAAAAGAAAATCGGTTGACTATGATACTGTGCACATTTTTCTGGACTTTTCCCCATTCTTTTATGTATCCTTTTACCACTATCACAATATCTTTATTATTAGAGCTTTATATTAAATCTTGAATTGGGTAATGTTTAGTCTTATTTTTTTCTTAATTCTCAAAATTAATTGGATTCTTCTAGTTTCTTTGCTTTTCCGTATTCATTTTAGACTCAGATTATCAATTATTTCCCAGGAGAAAAAAAAGTCTCCTGGGAATTTGATTTGGATTGTTTTAAATACGTATATCAATTTGGAAACAATTTATCTTAATAATGTTCAGGCTTGTAATCCATGAACACAGTATACCTCTCCATTTATTAAATGTTCTTTGATTTATTTCATTGGGATTTTATAGTTTTCAGCATACTTATCCTATGCATATTTTGTTAGATTTACACATAAATAAATCATTTATCTCTGCTGTTGTAAATTTCATCATATTTTTACGTATTTGTTCCCGGTTATCCATTGACTAATATGTAAAAATACAAGTGATTTTTGTATATTGACTTGATATCTTATGGACTTTTCAAACTGACTTATGAGACTTAGAAGCTTTTTAAAGATGCTTTAAGATTTTCTACATAGACATGTTATTTGTGAATACAGATATTTCTTACTTTCCAATCTGTGTGCCTTTTATTCTTTTCCAAGTCTCATTCAAATATCTAGAGCTGATGGTATAATATTGAATAGAAATTGTGAGAAAGAACATTCTTTCCTTGTTCTCAGTCTTACAGGAAAGCATTCAGTCTTCCATCATTAAGTATAAGGAAAATTTTCAGTTTAAGTGAAATCCCTATATTAGGTCAAAGAAGATTTACTCTTAGTTTCCTGAGAGTTTTTAATCATGATTAAATGTTGAATTTTGTCAAAACTTTTTCCCTACATCTATTGATATGATTAGAAGACTTTCTTCATTAGCTTGCTGAGATAGAGAGTTATTTAATTGTTTTTTCTAATGTCAAAGTAGATTTGCATTCCTCAAATGAACTTCACTTGGTTGCACTCTATTATTCTTTTTACATATTCCTGGATTTGGTCTGTTAATAGTTTGTTGAGAATTTTTGCATCTATGTTCACAAGGGATATTGATCTTTAATTTTTCTTTTCTAATTTCTTTGGTTTATTATTAGAGTAATGCTGACCTTCCAAAGGGCATTATTCCTATTTCCTATTCCTATTTCCTCTTCTTCAATTTTCTTCTTCAACAAAAGAGTTCGTAGAGGTTTAGTAGTATTTCTTCCTCAAATATTTGTTATAAATCACCTGTGATGGCATTTGGACCTGGAGTTTTCTTAGGTGAAATGTATTAAATTATTAATTTAAATTATTTTACAAATACAGGCATATTCTATTTCTTCGTCTTAAAATTTATTTATTAATTAGAGATTTATATATTTATTATTTATTTGAACATAAGTTATGTACACATAACCTATGTTGATGGATGTTCCATGTGTACTTGAAAAAATATGCATTCTTCTATATTCTGTCAGTAAGTTGAAGTATATTAAAAGTGTTTATTAGGCCTTTCTATCCTTACTCATTTATTTGTTCTGTAAATTCCAGAGAAGGAGAGAAGAGAAAGAGAAAGAGAGAGAGATGTGTTGGAATCTCCAACTAGTAGTGTAGATTTGCCTATTTCTCCCTTTGTTTCTGTTGGTTTTTGGTTAATGTATTTTGAAGCTCTGCTCTTAGATATATAATATATGATAAGATATTAATTAGATATAGACTGACACACATGGATTTATCTCAAGATGATTAGACACAAGAAATTAAAAAAAATCTATAATTCTTTGAACTTATGTTGAAAATTAAAGGCCTGTATATCATACTGCTCATTAAATCAGAAGACATTTCATGGACATAACAGAAATTGAACAGTTCTTGAAGGAAAGCTAATTCTTTTTTGGTGTTTCTTTAATACAGCCTGGTATTGTCAAACACTGAAGGTTTTTACTACTAAATAAGGTGTCAATTTTTTTTAAGTAAAACTCAAGAAGCTAGGTTGTTTTGTGCTTGGTTCTTAAAATGACCTATTTCACTTATTTTTAAATGCCATTCTCTATATACAGTTACCTTTAGAGAAGGTACTTGAAGGCTGTGGGAGGTAGGATCCTAGGAGAGCCCTTAAGATTCACATACATCCTCCAGTACACATGTCCTTTACAACCCCTTTTCCTTTAATGTGGGCAAGAGATGTTAATATGATGGAATATCATTTCTGTGATTAGTTTACATTAAGTCGAAGGACTTTCCAGATATACAGATGTAACTGTTTTCCAATCAGTAGACATTAAGTTAATTAAGGGAAGATTACCCTTAACCCTTAACTTAACCAGGTGGACTCTTTAAAGGAAGAGCTAGATGTCAGAGACAGAAAAATTCAGAGAGAAATCAAACAGCAGACATGCTCTTCTGTTGGCCTTGAACAAGTACTTTAAATATTTGAATTACCATAAATTCCTTCGTATAGTAGAGAGAAGGAGTCTAAACCTTAGGGAGAAAAATAAAATACTGGATTGGATTTGTCATGAAAAACTTCCTAATTATATTTCCTAAAAGGGCCTGGAATATATTTATTTCACCAAGACATTGAGAGAATTTTATAGTTAAGAAGCATTAGCATCTTATAAAGTATTGTAGTGACTGTAATTGTGCTTGCCAGTAAGTGCTGCTGCCATGGAAAAGATTTCTCATATTTCATTGGTTATATCAAGCCTCTAAATGGCAGGACAAAGCAGTAGCACTTGCCCTTAAGTGATAAAGTGAACACGTTTTCCATAATATTGAGAGCTAGTGTAATAATCAGAATGGTTTCACTTTCAGGGGTATATAGTGGTGATAATTAATCATGGGAATCCTAGATGTTCCTCTTTAGAGCCCCAAAATTCAAGGCCTAGAGATGTATATGATACATCTCATGATATCATTGCCACTTCTCCAGTACCCAAGTCTGAGTCAGTTCATAGTTCTAAATGTAGGCCAGACAACAAAGTTTGGTTTGAGTTCAAAAGCTGGCAAGAATGGCTACAAATTTGGATAAGGTCACTTTCCAAAGTTTTCATGAACTTCAATGGATTTTATTTAACCCAATATACACAGAATATCATCATTTTAACTTTTGAGTGGGAGCTGATTTTATTCTTCCATTCAGAGGTAATGAGGCATTGTGAGTCAGTGCCCTACTTTTGTTCAGGTGGTGTGGGTGGGGACAAGTGAGAACCTGAACATAAATACCTGGCCCACTGTCTTGCCACACCTCAAAAGTGGAATACCTGCTAAAAGGAAAAAACAAAGACTAAATAGAATCCACAATATTAGCATATCCAAAATGCCCAGGATACAATAAGAAAAAAAAAAACCACATTATGCCAAGAACAAGGAAATCACATGAATGAAAAAAGATAATGAATGAATAGATGCCATAACAAGATAACACAGATATTAGAATTATTTGGAAAAGATTTTAAAGCAGCTGTAATAAAAACGTTTCCACATGGGGCACCTGGGTGGCTCAGTTGGTTAAATGTCAGGCTTTAGATTTTGGCTCAAGTCATGATCTCAGAGTCATGATCTCAAAGCTATGAGAACCAACCCTGGGTCAGGCTCACAGGTTGAGTGTGGAACCTGCTTAATATTCTCTCCCTTTTCCCTCTCTCTGCCTCCTTCTCTCTCTCAAACAAACGAAAATGCTTCTACAAGGAAATAGCTATTCTCTTGAATAAATTTAAAAAATAGAAAAGCTCAGCAAAGAAATGAAGTTATGAAAAAGGAACCAGGGGTGCCTGGGTGGCTCGTGGGTTAAAGCCTCTGCCTTCGGCTCAGGTTATGATTCCAGTGTCCTGGGCTTGAGACCCACATCAGGCTCTCTGCTCAGCAAAGGCTCTCTCTCTGCTTCTTCCTCTCTCCCTGCCTATTCTCTGCCTACTTGTGATCTCTGTCTATCAGATAAATAAATAAATAAATAAAATCTTTAAAAAAATAAATAAATAAAAAAGGAACCAAATGGAAACTGCACAACTGAAAATATAGTAACCAAAATTAAAGCCATGCTAAACGGGCTTACTAGAAGACAGAATTAGTGTACCTGAAGACTGATCGATAGGACTGATATAACTTGAATAGAGAGAAAACAGACTAAAAAAAAATTAACAGTGTGCCAGGGACATATAGGAAAATAATGAAACGTTACCATTCCTCCACCCACCTCCCCAGTGGGACTCATTGCAGGCAGAGTCTGTTTGCTCTGTGGGAAGTTTCAAGGCCCATGGTGGTGGAGGTGGCAGCTGCCAGAACACAGTGCCCTCTAGTTGGTCTTCTGGAAAAACAGTGCTACCTCCTTCCCCTCCATCTGTTGCCATAAGTGAGTGCCTCTGACCCAGGGAGAGGAAAGGAAATGGCAATGAAGAAGAGTGCTGTCTTCCCAATCCCACAACAGTGCTAACAACAGTGCTATCTTCACACCCACAACAAAAGGATTAGTAGACACTCTGTCTTTCATGATGCCTGGGGCACAGAGCCTTCAAGCAGCAATGGTGATGAGAGCAGCAACCCCAGTGAGTGCTGTGCAAGGGCCTTCATTTCCATGTCAACTAGACCCTGAAGGAGGCCCACTTTCATAGACTACCACACCAAGTACAGCTTTGGACATGAAGGGAAGGGACAGTGCTGTCCAGATTTGATATTTGAACTTAGGATGTTTTTAAAATTTGCATAAAAATATGCCTGTTGACTTTTCATCTATATTTGAAATAATAGGTGAGCAGTCAGTTGTTTTCTTGTGCTTTTGCTGCAGGATTGCAATTTCAAAGGGGCTCTGAAAACATTTTTTTTAGGATTCTTTGGAGAGTGGGTGTCAAATCCGCGTTGAGGTCATGGTATGAGGAATTCTCATCTGCATGTTGAATCCATAGTTTGTCCAGTTCAGATTGATTTCCAAATCTGTCAATCAGAAGTTCTACTTTATGTAAAAAGATGTTGTAAAAATGCAGGATCTTCAATTTTTTTTTTATTCAGTAAACTAATAAAGAGTATCTAGTTTTCATTAGAAAAAAATAGTTACCATTCCTATCATTAGAGTCCCAGTAGGAGAGGGGAAAGTCAATTATATTGAAAAAACTGTACTGACAAAGCATTTGATAAAATAAAGGCTGAAAGTTTCCAAATTTTGTGAAATATATAAATTTATAGTTAGGAAGCTTAGTGAACCTCAAATAGGATAACTCAAAAAACCAAACACAAATGCATCATAATTAAACTTCTGAAAACTAATACAAAAAAATCTGAAAACAGTCTTGAAGAAAGGATAAATTAACTTTAGGGGAACACCAATTCAAATAACAGCTGATATCTCTTCTGAAACTATTAAGGTTGAAGACAAGTGACATGATTTTTTCAAATAGTCAAAGGGAAGTGTCAACAGCAAATTCAGTATCCACTGAGACATCTTTCAGAGATAAAAAAGAAATCAAGACATTTTCAAATGAAGGGAAGGTAAGAGAATTACTTGCTAGCAAATTTACCTTTAAACAATGGCTAGTGAAAGTTCTCTAAACGCTAAGAAAATTTTAAGAGAAGGCGGCTTTGACTTCAGAAAGGAAAAAAAGAAAAACATTGGAATGCATAAAAATTGGGGTAAAATAATAGCTACCTTATTTCTCATGAGTTTCTTAAATCATATTTGGTGGTTTAAACAAAATATTTTAACAATGACTACTGTGTTGCTCAAGGTATATAAAGGAAAAAAATAAGATAATTATATTTTAAAAAGGGAGGTTAATGGAACTTAAATGAAAGTAAGTACATTCCATTGAATTTGGTAAAATATCAATTGTAGTACACTGCAGTGTTATATATGTATGTTGTAATACTAAAAACAACCACTAAGAAAATTCAAAACTCAATGATACTAGATAGAAAGAAATTGAGATGGAATTGTAAAGAAATGTTAAAATAACCCATGAAAAAAAATAATAAGAGAACAGGACTGAGAAACAGAGACTGTATACATAAAACAAATAACAAAATGCCAGACTTATGTAACATATCAATAATTACCTTAACTGTAAATGGTCTAAATGTATAAACTAAAAGAGGATGGCAGTGTGGGAGAAAAAAAATTCAGCTATATGTTACCCACAAAACACCTCAAATACAATGGTATAGGTAAGTTGAAAGTAAAGGGATGGAAAAGCTTTAAATTTGGGACTAGAAAAGGAATTCTTAGAGGTGATAACAAAAGCATTACGCACTATATGAAAAAGTGACAAATTGGATGTCATTAAATTTAAAAACTTTTGCTCAATAAAGAACCTGTTAAAAGATGTAAAGATAAGCTGGGAAAAATATGCATAAACTATATACTAGACAAAGGAACAGTATCCAGAATATATAAAGAATTCTGAAAACTCAGCAGTTAAGAAACTATCTAATTACTAGAGAAGGCAAGTTAAAACCATAACAAAATATTACTATACACCTATCAGAATGGCTAAAATAAAAATACTGATGAGGATACGAAAAACTGGATCACTCATATATTGCTGGTGGGAATATGAAATGGCATAGCCAGTCTGGAAAACAGTTTGGCAGCTTCTTATTAAACCTGGTATGCAATTGTCATATTACTTAGTATTTTAAAGCTTGGGTATTTACTCCACAGAAAGAAAAATGTATGTTCACACCAAAACCTATACACAGAAGTTCATTGAAATAGTATTAGTGATAGCCAAAAATTGAAAGAATCCAGATGTCTTTCTATGGTTGAATGGTTAAATGATTAAACCCACTGAAATACTTCCATACCATGGAATACTACTCAGAAATAAAAAGGAACAATACTTATACATGTAACAACCTGGATGAATTCCAAATATTACACTGAATGAAAAAAAAAAAAAAAAGCCAATCCCCAGAGGTTCCATGCTCTATAATTTTATCCATGTGATATTCTTGGAAGGATGAAATTACTGAATTGGAGAACAAGGGCCAGAGACAAGAGATGGGGAAGTGTGTGGATATGGTTATGAAGGGATGGGGGATCATTTTGTTAATGGAAATATTCTGTATTTTCACTGTATCAATGTCAGTATCTTGGTTTTGATGCTTTATATAGTTTTGCAAGATGTTACCACTGAGGAAGAGTGAGTATATGGTGCACACACCTCTCTGCATCATTTCTTCCAGCTGCATGTGACTCAACAGTTATCTCAAAATCAAAGTTTAATATTAAAAATGACCAAGAATTTAAAACAATATGAACACAAAAAATTGCTATTAATTACCATGCAACTCCATACCAGTATTCTTTTAAAAACTAAAAAGAAATCCAGACTTAGTGAAAACAAAAAAAAATTTGCAGGAAAACAACTGTCTTGGTACATTCTGTGCTTTGAGAGCCTCCGGGTGTTTTATTTCCAGACCTAGCATGGTTTATCTTTCAGCTCTTGAGGCTGTTGAAGTGTGTGCTAATGTATTTTACTGTCTTCAGTGTACAACATTGTAGTTATTTACTCACTTCCCATCAAAGCAGTTACTCAAGTGTCTGTGCTCAACCTTCCTTAAGTGGACACGTTCTAAGAGATGGTCAGTGGGTGTGGAGGTCATCATAGATCTCCTGTTGTTGACTACAATCAAGGCCACTGTCCAGAGATCACTGCCAACAGGATCAAAATGACCAACACGAAGTTCCCTCTCCATCACAACAGTGTCTGGTCTCCTGGGGTAGTGTGCTAAAGGATTATACTCCTCTTATAGCAAGTTTCTGAGTACAAGACTCATATCTCTTTTCTCTGTCTTTGCCATCTCTTTTCTCTGTATTTGCCAAATCCTCTGTAATTATCTCCACCTACTCTGCCATCTTTATCTCCAACCAGTTCTTATATAATAGACTATGCTACATAAACGCATTTTTTCTCTGGGTTGGAGCCTCTGGATCTTCCCATCATTTCAAATTTATTCAGGGACTAGGGTACAGAAGGAATATTCGATTCTCCTTCTCTTACTTAAGGAGAACATATTCATGTGTATGGAAAAATATAATGATCTCCCCATGATAATCTAGGTAGATCGCCCTACTCCTCTTACACTGATGCTACCTTTTGCCTAATAAGGTTGGTTATGAAAGGATTTGCCTAAACCATCTTAGAGGAAATACGACTGTAGAATTAATTTCTCCTAGAAATTAATTTTGTTTTTCATGCTTTGATATGAGGACTCATAGAATTTCCAGAGGTGTACATTCCTATATCCAGATATCTTAATTTTTGTACCTCCTTTTGGCAGGTGGAATGCCTCAACTAGGACTAGCTGCTTTTTTTTTTTTTTTAACCTTATGTGAATATATTCATTCTGTTTAGCGAATCACTAGATTTTAACAGTTGATGGTGGTGCTTTGGTTTTGTTGCAAATGATTCTCAACCATATATAGGCCTTCACCACCTCCCTGTTATTCCAGTAATTAGAAGGACATACTATAGTGATGGACCTGCTTGTCAGGCATTAGGCATTGTTTGCTTTACTAAGTCTTGGTGAGAGGCAGAGCATACTTTTTTGGCAATATCCAAAGTGTTCCAAAAGTGTGCTTTGCAGCCATCACAGTGAACATAAACCAGTTGCTGTCCATAACTGGGGAAGGAGAAAATAGTATTTGTAGATTTGCTTATCATAAAAATTCATCTAGAATCTGGACAGTATGCCGATTCTATGGTCATATAACCACTGCTGTAGAGGGTATCATTATTTTAATTTGCAACGAACCACTCTAATACCCTATCCGTTACATAAAAAACAAGAAATATTAAATGGGGTACTGAGATTTACCAAATACCTTCTCTTTCACAGTATCGGTGAGCCTGAGATTTCTTCCCCTTGGTAATAATACATATTGATGAGGTTTAATCAAACAAGAACAGTGGGGGGGCAAATCTGGCATTTCCAAAGACCCACATTACCAACATGGTACGGATCTGTATATGCAGGCTGCGAACTTTAACTTCCTAGATATAAGGGCCCATAATACAGACTATGATCTACTAGTAATATTGTCAACTGTCTTCTATCTTGATTTTTGTAGACTCAAGATGAGTTATAGTATAAGACCATTTTTCTTTTTTTTTTCTTAAGTACGGAACTAATTTCAGAGGAATCAGAATCAACTAGAATGACACCGACCTGACCTCCTTCCCTCAAATGCCACAGAACCTCTCTTCTAAATCCTGGCCCACTTACATCTTATTCTGGCTTGCTCTCCCTTGGTGGCACTGGGACACTGCCCAGTCTTGGTGGCATTTATTCCAGTTATTCCACAACATATCCCCTTTATTTCTTGAGTTTTGTTAGGGTATTATAAGTTGATTTATGTATGTGTTTGTAGCTTTCTTTCTGTTCTCTCTCTTTTTAAGAATTCCTTCAGTATTTTTCCATTCTCTCTCATTAGATTATAAGTGCTTTTGTAATCCCCCACAGTTCTATGTATAGTCAACTCTTGATTATCTGAGCTAATGGAGGGGAGCATTAGCACGAATGATATCAGAGGACAAATAAATTTCCCAGGGGTTTGCATCAATTCTATGAAAGCATCTGAGTCCCGGAGGCAGGCAAACTAAAATCTAGGAGAAGCAGAGAGCAGAGAAGCATTCTGAATGAAAGAATGAGATGTCACATTCTCACAGGGCCGTGACCTACTGCTGCAGCTGCTAGTGAAATTTTGTTCTACCCCGGCCAGACTGTTGGGAGAGTCTCAAGAGAAAGGCTCCAAAGATCTTTGGGCACAAATCCCACTACACCGGCCCTCTCCCTTTTGGCATCAGTGTTTGGCTTAACACAGTATCGGGCCAGGGCTATAGAAGTGCAGTAAATGGATGAAAGAAGAGTAACAGGGAATTGTTGGCAGAGAAGTCAACAAAATAGAGGCTTTATGAAGCAGGGAAGGGAAATGCTGTTAGTGAAGGGTCTTTCCTTAAGGGGCGCACACGTTAATTGGATAAAGGTTTTTCCCTTCCCTTAACTCCAGCTTCTCGCTCATGCCTTCAATGTAGCAGATGCTTTATCAGTTTGGAGGAAGGTGAACAAACAAGCAGGCAGAAAGAGAAAAGAATGAGAAAAGTGATAGACATTTTCTTAGTGATCTGGAAGCTACTATTCACTAAATCTACTTTCTGTGTAATTGAACATTCTGTTTGCATACTATGGGTATTCTAAGAATAGCTATAGGAAGACTCTCTGGGTATCCAGTTAGAAATGCTTTTCATTTTTATTGTTGAAGAGCAAACCTATGCAAAAGTAGATCTGTTGGGCTGCATGGCAGGGGGACCAAGGGAATTAACATTCTTTGAGCTGCTACTATATTCCCAGGGAAGCACTTGTATTATTTCATCTTATTTATTACTTAGAACAATCCTATGAAATGTTATTATTATGCCTATTTGACATGTAAAGCAACAGAGTTTCATCGTTGTTACGTATTTTCCCCAGAATTATCCAGCTAATCAATACCGAACAGGACTTCAAATCAGTTCCTTTCTTTTCAAACCACCCACTCTTTATTCTACATTGTGCTGCTTCTCAGTAATAACAGTAGTTACAATGTATTGAATGCCTGTGTGAAGGCCTTATATTTATATAATTTTTAATCTCCCTATTAGTCTAGGTGGGTCGGTATTGATATCCACATTTTTGGGATAAAGATAGAGCTACAGAAGCTAAGAATGATAACCAAGTTCATTGGTAGATTTAAACTTTGAGCTAAGTCTCTTTTTGTGTTATGCTCAGTATTTTCCCACTATAGTCTGACTTTCTAAGTATCATGTTTTTTCACTTGGGCCACAGATTACTTGCTGTAATCAACCCTAAAATTTTGTTGTAAATGGTTCACTGCAATATCATCATTTCATTATTCTTGAGAAGCTGTATGGTTTCAATTGCAGAATGACAACCTCTGTGTCTGTTTTCAACCCCAAGTACAAACCTACACATGTACACATATGTGCGCACACACGTACGCATGGATATACATTTATTATTTCATAAGTTTCCATATTCTAATCACAAAAAGAAATCCAATTTCAGGTAATGCTCATAGAACTAGAACACATTTATAAGGAAAGTATAAGATATCACTAGCACTAACAAATCATTATTTTGTATCAGATAGTGCTAAATAGAAACCCGATTTAGAAATTTGTCATGGTCCTTCCTCAGTGTGAAGATCAGTCTCAGCTTAAAGGTGAAACAGCATACTATTAATGGCAACAAATGTAACATAGCTCTTTTGATCCATTGATTTTTTAATTTGGGAGAAACCAATGTTATAAGAGTTCTGAAAGTCTATTTTATATTTAGTTGTAGACACTATTGCATTTGTTTCTCACAGGTGTCTTTGCCAACAGGGAAGGGGCATATAGCTTGTCTCCTAGGAAAGCTGTCCCACCTGGCAAAAAGGCCTCTCCAGAATCTCCCTGGGCACCAGAAGGAAAGTGGCCAGCTCCTCTAGGAAGAAGGCAGCCCAGGACCTGTGGTCACAAAGAGACACATAAGACAGGGCACCTCTCCTTGCCCATAGTAAGCATCTGCTTGGAGTTCTCACCCAGCATCTTGCAACTCCTCTTCCTCTCCAATTGTCCTTAAAACAACAGCATTGTTATTAAAACAACCTACCAGTACTTCTAGTGGTAGAGAGTGAGTCGGATGGACATTTTCTGACAGCAGGAGGGGAGAGAACCTCCAGTGGAAAGCCGCCTCTTTCAGGATTCTCTTGGCATAGCCAATACGCCATCCTCCTTCAAGGTCTAGGTTGTGACCCACAGAGCTGGCCAGGGTGGTACCATTCCATTACTCTATACAGAATGAGATATAGGCCAGGTGAGGCATATCTTGTGGAGCTCAGCATAGGGCTAACTATGGGATACCTGGGAAAAACTCCAGCAGAAGCCTTGATTTTAGCATGATGGTACACTCCATAGTGATCCTTCCAGAGGCTCATCCTTCCATAAAAGAAAAGGGAAAGAAGAAGAAAAAAGAAATAAAGAAAGAAAGAAAGAAAGAAAGAAAGAAAGAGGAAGGAAGGAAGGAAGAGAGGAAGGATGGAAGGAAGGAAAAGAAAGAAAGAGAGAAAGAAAGAAAAAAAGAAAAATGGATTTTAGGGTGACTGTTGCTGAAATCAACTTACTTATTCCATGATTTGATCACTGCTTAACCCTTGCCAACTGTGCAGTGTTAGCGCTACACTATTTTGGAAAGGTATGGGTCTCATATTTTAGTACTGATCATACCTGCCAGGAGCCCCCAATGTTTCCAGGTTTGAATCCTCTTGACTGTCTCTGAATATAGAGGCTGGTTCTCTGACCTTCTTTCAAGGTCATCAGGTTTTCTTTGTACTTTTATGTCCTTTCAAAATTTTCTGCTTTCTTTTTGATTTTACTCCTTTTCAATTTATTTATGTGTGACAGCCTCAATCATCCAGTTATCAATTCAGTAAAATCTGTCTTGCAGAATGTCCATTTTATCATTCAAGCCTGAAATCTGTTCTGCAATCCTTTTATTTCCCTCCTGAATTGCTTTCAAAGCCCTCTAGGGAGCTGGCCTGCAAAAAGAGAGAATTCTCACATTGTTTCGATGAAAGGTGCTATATAACCACACAGCAGGATTATTGTTCCCTTTTCTCTTTCATTTTGGTTGCATGGACTGATCTGCTCTGCATTGCAAGCACAGTGGCCTTTTTTCATCTTAATTTTATTCACTGCTGTGGTTACTTTCTTTGGGGGAACATCAGATAGGTGTTAAGTAAAAGACAGGCATGGGTGTCACAAGGAGAGTCTAGGCACCTCCCTTCCCCTGTCACTGATTTCTAACACTTTGTCTGACCATTCAGCTGAGTACAGCGGCCACTGCTATGATCCCTTCCCTGACGAGGCTCAATTTCCCCGGGAGTTTTTGCTTTGTGCATAGAACTAGCCTAACCCAATCAAGGCAAACTGCAAAATTAAATTAATTTAACTCATTCATCTAGGTGTTTAATGTAATATTTTGACAGATCTGCATAAACTGAACTTCCTAAATTTGGCATAAGGGAATAAAATTGATGGATTCAAATTCATTTCTGTTGGTGAAATGCAGAGATTTGTAATCCATCAGCTGTTCTCCCTAATGCACAAGCCAGACAGCTCACGCTGCCTGCTGTTGGCATGAAGTGCAAACACCTCTGCTCGAGAAACAGTAGTTGCATCACCAAAATTAGCAAAGCCAGTTTTAAGTGACGATTTGACATTAAATCAATATGTTTAAAAACAAACTGAAGCCAGGAAGAGAGGGAAAGATTAAAAATTGGGCTATTTTTAACTCAAGAAGAGGAATTCAATATGGCTTAGAGAAAAACATTCACTATTAAAGACAAAGCAATAACAAACTCAAAGAAGAAAGTCTTTGTGGTTGTGGGAGGTGGCATATATAGATGAGTCTAGAAAATCATGGGCTTCGGTGAATGTATATTTCCACCTTTTTTTTTTTTCCTTCTAGAGAGTTCCTTAGGATAATTAACTGAGATGACTATGTGCAGAATGTTGAAACACAAAATAATTTAAAAAGAAATGATATAGTTGTGGAAGGTCTCCCAAATGTTTCCGAGGGGGAGGCGAAGCCCAATATATATAGTGTTTATTTGCCAAGAGATAATAGTGGTTTGAATAAATAAATAAATAAATAAATAGTGGTTTGAATAGATTCATAAAAAATAAAAATCTACCATGGCGTGAAAAGATATGAAAAGTGGCAAACCATTTATTTCTAGGTTTTCACAGTGTGTGTTCTGTTCGTGCTGAGTGGGGAAATGAAGCTTCTTTTTTGGAGAATTCTAGGTTGAGAACTATTTCCTTAACCAGAAAAGAATGTCTTCAGGTGAATATGTATGTTTGAGTGGCATTGCAGTTAGCCACTTATGAAAACATACTATAAAGATTTCTGTGTCAGTTTTGAGCCTAAATGATTTACAGGGATCACATCAGTGACTCACACAAGAAACACCATTTTATAAATGTTTATTTTTTAATTTAAAATGTTGGGAACTGGGTAGTCAAATAACTTAGAATCACAGAATTTTATGGCTCAGAGTCCCTCTATTCAGTGAATCTAAAATGTTTGACATCAGTGTTTTCTCGATCCTCCCAGGAGTATGAAGAAAAAAATCTTAAGATTTTCTTATGTCACTCACAGCCATACTTGACAGGGACGTAACATGTCATTGATTGTAACATGCATTTTGATTTTGGAGAGGTTAAAATATGGGTGGGGAAGTGCTTTTTAAAATTGGCAAAATAGGGTCTTATAGAGATCAAACCCAGTTAAGTCATTTTACAGAAAATGAACTTAAGGTCTAGGTGCCTGAAGGTTACACAATTGCTTAATAATGAAGCATGGCCAGATCTTCTGGCCATCTGCTCAGCTTTTCCCACGACACCCTGCACCTATGGCATTTCCCCCACTTATACTATACTTACTCTCAAAAGTTGGTAAATTTTTCAAGAACAAATAAGCAACCAAATTAGTTAAACACATTCACCTGTGTGTATTTGCACCCTTGTGCGTGCGTGTACACATGCACATGGGCATTGTATAAACACACACTATACATCGATAGTGTGTATAAACACACACTATCCACTCATTCATCCATTCACTCGCTCATTTATTCGTTCACAGAATTTTCCAATGTCTCTATCAGGATTGTTATCTTAAGTGTAGTATTTGGGAATCAATTGGCATTAACAATATTTTCTAGTTCTGAATTTTCCTATTCCATGTATCCAAAAACCATATTTATTCAGGTATTACATTCATTACTCAGTGTTTTTGGGCATCTGCTTTGTGTCCGTAACTATACTGTATACCAGGGATGTGGAATGATTCTGTGCTTCAAGTATAATTACTCAAATGATTATGTATTTACAATCATGGTAAATGCTATGAGGAAAGTGAGGGCTATGAACATGTGTAAGAGGGAGGATGGTCTCATTTAGATCTCTCGGAGGAGGTGTTATTTAATCTGACATCTGAAGGATGAAGCTAGATGGAGAAAGGGAAGGCAAGCTTTCTAGGCAAAATGAACTGCAGGTGTAATTGCCTAGAGTCAGGGAACCCTTGAGTTGCATAGTTGCTGGTGTCAGTATAGAGATCCATGACAGAGTTTTTGGCTAAAAGAATCCTACAATAGAGAGGAGAAGGGGAAGAAGATCAGGTATTGACTTTTTCAAATATCTGGCCAAAACAACTAACTGGAATGCTGAGAAAAAAAATATTACTTCTGTGAGCAAAGAAGTAAGGATGAGCATTGACTTGAGGTATTTTGTGTTGTGGATTTTTTTTTCCTTCTTGTTTATCTACTGTCTTTATCTTGGTGGTCATGAATGTTTTACTTTTCACTTAAAAGAGTTAAGAGCAGTGAGATAAAAAAAAATAGTGAGAGAGTAAAGCATTCAAGAACACTGAGATAAAGCTGGGGAAACATACTTCATTTAAAACCTTCAGGGACAATGTGATAAAGGAGTGAAAAAAGTAGTAAGACCTGCCTTAAATGGATAAAGCTATAGAGCTTGTAGTTCAGGGCTTTCCTTCAGTTTAATTTGGCCTACGTGCACTTAGACTGTTTGAGTTAAAATAAGGACTCACATTTATGGACCACTAACAATGAGTTGGATTCTACTGTCTGAAATGGTAGCCACTAACTATATGTGGCTATTGAGCACTTATCTGACTTGAGATGTGTATAAAGGTAAAATATATACCAGATTTAAAAGGCAGTTTTTTAAAAAAATAATATGAAACAAAATATCTTAATACTTGTTAAAATTGATTTCTTATTGAAATGATATTTGGGGCATATTGGGTTAAATAAAAAATATTATTTAAATCAATTTTACCTACTTATTTTTACCTTTTTTCATGTGGTTACTAGAAAATTTAAAATAACACATGTGCCTTTTACTGCATTTTATTGGATAGTGCTGGCCTAGTTATCGGGGATGAGGTATACATAAAACATACAAACCCCTGCTCTCATGAGGCTGATATTCTTCTAGGAAAGACAAACAATAAGCTAAAACCAAATAAATAATAAATGCTATCAAGAATGATAAAGCACATTTAGTGGGTAGAGAGATTGTGGGTGACATTTTGAATAGTTGAATCAGGGTACGTCTCTCTGATTGGAGAAGAGACATAAATACAGATGGAGATACCAAAGCAGATTTGGGAGAGGAACATTCCAGACTGAGATAAGGCCACAAGCAAAAAGATTCTAAGATGGGGGGCTCTAGCTGGAATGTAATGAGGAAAGAAGAGAAAACTAATAGATAAGGTTGGAAAAGCAGGGAGTAGCCAGGATAGGCCTTTGTTGGTGAGAGTTCAGGTATCTTGGACTTTATTCTGAATGAAAAGGTGTGGTAGATTGAATGCAAAAATAAAGGAATCATTCCTCTCCAAGCGTCCACATGCCTTTGTAGTGTGACTTTGTAGTGCCTCCTCACAACTGATGGGGCTTTGCAATATAGGTGAGGCTTGGTGGGTGAGGTCTGGAGCAAAAGACCAAGAATTCTTGAAAACTCTTTGGCTCAAAATGGTTTATTAAAGCACGGGGACAGGACCCATGGACAGAAAGAGCTGCTGCACCCAGGACTGTGAAGGATGGCTGGTAATATACTAAGGGGTTCAAGAAGGTAAGGAAAAATGTGGTTTTCAAAAGAACTTTCATATGCTAAAAGACTTACAAGATACTGGAGGCTTTGCCATTGTCATGTTTCTATTGTCATATGCAACTCCACCCAGGAGTGTGGGGGTGGGGGCAATGGTGGGAAGAGATTGCAGGGTGTCAGCCTGTGTTTTGTCTTCAGCTTGTCTTCTGCTCCCTCATCACAGTGAACCTAGGTGGATTTTATGACTTATTTTAACAAATAGAATGCAGCAAACTTACTTTGTATGATTTTTTATTTCCATGCCTGGACTGTAATAGGTCTTCCATGGTTCTGTTTTCTTGGAACCTTGCCAGCGGCCAACACAAGCCCTGGTTAGCTTGCTAGAAGACGAGAAATCACCAGAGGTTGGTCCACTCATTTGTCCCACCTGAGGCTCCAGAGATGTTGGTGAGTCCAGCTGAGCTCAGCTGAACCATGCTCAGATCAGCAGAACTTATTCCCAGGTGACTGTAGATTTTAAGTAATAATAAATGACTGTTACTTAAGCCACTAAGTTTTAAAAAGTTTTCTTATGCAGATAAAGTGAACTAATGTGGATGCAGAGATTTTAAGTTTTATGAGATAAATGACATGCTTAGAAGTAATAAAAGGTGATTCAGTTTGAATATATATTTGCGATTAGAGCCAAAAGCGTTTTTCTAATGATATGGATGTGAGGCAGGAAAGAAATAGAGAAGGCAGGAATGACTCTAATATCTTAGCCATAGCAACGGAAAGAATGGCATCCTGTACAGGAAGCCAAGAAGATATGAAAATAACCTAGAGAGAAGCAAAGTGAAAACAGAGTTTCAAGAGAGACTAGTCAACTATATCAATAGCTGATAGATCAAGGAAGCTGAGAAATGAGAAGTGAACATTTAATATGTCCATACAGAGATTTTTTTTTAGTTTAATAAAATTAGCTTCTATGGTAAGTTGAAAAAGGCTGTTTGAAGTGGTCTCAAGAGAAAAAAGAATGGACTATGAAAGAAGAGAAGACAAAAATTGTGAAAAGAAAAGAAAGGAAAGGTAAAGAAAAGAAAGAAAAGAAAACAAAGAGAAAGAAAGGAAGAAAGAGAGAGAAAGAAAGGTAGATAGAGAGAAAGAAAGAAAAAAGAAAGATGAAAAGAAAGAAAGAAAGAAAGAAAGGAAGGAAGAAAGAAAGAAAGAAAAAAAAAAGGATTCAGAAAGGCTAGTATAGAATTAGTAGTTCTATAACTTTGTCTAAGACAGATCTTATTGCTAATAAGTGACACCAAAGTCCATATATTTTGCACTTTGCCCGACAGTTAATAATGAGGTTATTTAAAACTTTGTAAAAAAAAAAAAATAAATTAAATACTGTAAATAAGATCTAAGTAAGAACAGAGAAATGGGGCCCAAACTAGAGAGGAAATGGGATTAAGAGATTTTATTTGTTTAGGAAAAGACATGACTTTTTATAGTTCGTTAGAATGCTGATAAAAATGATCTATCTAGATGTAACAATTAATAAGCAGAATGTAGGAATGATAGAGGGAACAAAGTTCTTATGTAGTAAGATTAGATGGAGTCCAAAGCACTACAGTTCTTAGGGTTGGTAGGAGGCAAAGAAGGCAGGGCACCTCTTAGTCGGCAGGGAGATTCTCTGCTGGAGGAATGTTGAATTTCTCTTCTTCTTTTTTTTATTTTTTTATTTTTTTTTTAAGATTTTATTTATTTATTTGACAGTCAGAAATCACAAGTAGGCAGAGAAGCAGGCAGAGAGTTGGGTGGGGAGGCAGGCTGCCTGCTGAGCAGAGAGCCCGATGTGGGGCTTGATCCCAGGACCCTGAGATCATGACCTGAGTTGAAGGCAGAGGCTTTAAACCACTGAGCCATTCAGGCACCTCTCTTCTTCTTTTTTTTAAAAGATTTATTTATTTTAGGGGGAGGGGAGGGAAGGGGGAGAGGGAGAGGGAGAGAGAAACCCAAGCAGACTCCACACTAGAGTGTGGAGTCTGACACAAGTCTTGAATTCACCACTCTGAGATCAGACCTAGGCTGGACATTTAACCAACTGCACCATTCAGGCACCCCTGAAATTCTCTTGTCTCTTCCTTTGTCTCAGTGAAACCAGAGGCAAAGCAGTCAAGTAAATGTGAGGACTGACATGCGGGATCAGTTGTTGGTAAAAAAGAAGACAATGATCTAAAAAAATAAGAATGGATAGACTACAAAAATTTAGTAGACGTACCAAAGAGCCTGAGGTTCTTCCTTAAGATTAGCAAGCAAACATTTAAGCTGAGACCATTCTGGTTGTGTGGAGAGCTGGCTTTAACTAGGGAGTGTCACAATAAAATTGAGTGGTTTCAATGGGTCACAGAATATAACTTGACTAGACACAGAAGGTGAGGCATGAGAGGATGATAGAAAGAGTAAAGATGATGCGGTCAGGGGATTTGAGATAACAATCAGATGAGATTTTTTTTTTTCTCTAAATTTAGAATACCAGAGGAGTAGCCCGAACATATATAAGGTAGTATTTAGAGAATGATGTGCTTGAAAACAAAATGTCTGTATAAAGTAACACTTTTGGTAAACAGGTCCAGGGCATTGTTTCCCAACAAAAATGATATCACACCCTAAAGGTTTTTGTTTTTTTTTTTTTTAAATTAGTGGGTAATTTTTATTGTTGCAATGATTCAGGAATGATACCCAAATTTAGAGGAAGCACCAGGGGGCCAGATGCTTCAATGCTTGGAAGAATACCTAACGTCTATATCCATTGGCATGTAGCTGTTGCATTCCCAGTGATTCTACATACAGTAATATATTTATTTAATTTATTTTAAAATATTAAATACCAGTTTGAAATTGGGTATTGTGGATCACCTACCAGGGTGCACCAATGTGAGCTCTATCCACACATTACTTTCCAATGTAGAAATCAGACTGTTAAAATTATATAAACATTTTATAAAGAAGGAAGTTGACTAAGTTAGCAGGCATATTTATTTCCAGCATTGAAAGGAAAAGTTTTAAGAATCTTACATGGTCTCTGGAATGGTTTAAAAATTTCTTCCTTAAAAGTATAATTTCCTCTTGCTTCACACATGTGCATATATGATCACAAATGGTAACCTTCACGGTAGTGAGGAAAAATTAATTTTTCCAGGAATACAAGATGTTTTTGATATGCTGACCAAAGAAATCCAAGTGAAATAATTTTTCTCTTCCGCTGTGCAGAGGTACTGTTGAAGAATAATCGATGAGATGGCAAAAGATGTCAAAAATTAGCTGTGAAATGAACTGTGGTCAAAATGAATTTTCATTACAAGTGGATGAAACCTCCTTTGGATAATGAGGCTTTACTGCCTGCATTTCAAAGGTTCATATGGAATGAAAAAGTCATAGAGGAAATGTTGTTTTTAAAATTACTGATTATAAATGTGAAGTGCTTGTTAATATTTGAAACTCCTAAAATTATTTTATGGAAAAATATATTCCTTTTTTTGAGATCCTTGCTTCTGCTACATTTGGGAATGCCAGCTCTGGTTTGTTGTTGGCTCTATGGGTTTCTAGCTAACTTAAAAAGTGCACCAGGTGTTTGAGCAATCCATTTCATTATTCATGAACTACATCTAGTCCCCAAGAATTTTTATGAAAAGCTCCACAAATCAATGACTGTTTTTAACAGTGTTAATAACAAAATTAATAATAAATCTTCAAGTGATTGATTTCACACAGAATGTGCATCAATAAGAGATTGAGTATCTTACCCTAGATAGAAAAAGTAAGATGGTTCTCAAAGAATATACTTGAAGACAGATTCTGTCTTTATTATTTTATTTCAAAAATTCTACTAGCAGAAAGATAAACATCAAGATGGAGATATTGTGAATGGATATGACTTATTTTTCATATGTACTTGGTTACCTTAAGTTATGACAGAACTAGACCAATTTTATTAAAATGAAGTAAATAATCATGGGATTCATCAACAAAATTAAACTATTTAAAAATGGACTTGCTACTGAGAATTTTCAAAGTGTCTATCTTTACAAACCTTTAGATATTTAAGATATTAATTGGGAATAGATTGCTCTCATTTTTACTAATAAATAAGATATACTGGTTTGATTTAAAGTTCTGCATGTATTACATAATACCAGATTGGGTGATTAATCCATTTGAAGAGATTGTGGTACAAGATAGCCAAAATATGCAAAAAGAGCTAATTGAGCTAAAAACACAACTTTTAGACCAAAGCATAATTTAATTCGTCTAATTATGAAAGGATTTGGATTCTTTCATATGAAAATTAAGATTTTCATATCCACGCCTTTAAAAATAAGTTAAATTACCAATGGCATTTTCTTCTTTTTGACAACACATGAATTTGAGGAGGATTTCAGGTTAATAGTGTAGTTTCAGCAAAATCAGCAAAACTGTTTGCTAAAATATAAGAGATGGGATATAAGTATTCTTTTAAAAATATAAAACCAATTACTATCAAATTAATGGAGCCACACTGCTGAAAGTTATTTTGAAACTACTTATATTTAAGAATGTATTTTCATGCAAAGTTAATAAATCTACATCATGAAAAGTGTATATTCAATTTATTTAGATTTTTTATAAGATTGTTGATACAGCCTCTTTCATTATAATGTATATATCTAGTCTGTCTTCAACTACTCTTTCCCTAAGGAAGGATACTATCTTCAAGAATTTTTGAGTCGCAGAGACTGAATGCATCCTAAGACGTGTGGTTGCCTCCACGATAACTAATATGTTTCCGGTGGCACTTCTGGACCTACATCGTATATGGCATTACATAGTGGATTGTTTCGAAAGTACACTTATAAGTAGCCCAGCTTATTCACACGAAGATCATACTTTATTCATTTATTTTAACATTAATAATAGACCATAATTTGCCTTGGCGTATTTCTATGTGTCCATTAATTTTTTTCCCATTTATCTGTTACCTTAAACAGATAAGATGGATCTGTCATTCCTTCAGCATCCTTTGTCTTTGCTTTATCTTTGCTTTTCCATTTTTCCTGAACTTCTTATAAGGGATGACTTCTCATCTTGTTTTCCATGATCTCAACTTACTCATTATAATTAAGTAGAGTATGTAAGGAATATGGTGTAATTATGAATGCATATCAACATATTTATTCCATTGCTATATATTTATTTTATTACTTATTTAAAATTATAGTTGATCATAGATATATGGCTTGGAAGGTAAGTGGATTTTCAGAATATTTGCTTTAAGAAAAAGAAGTGTTGGGCCTAAAATGGTGGGTATGACCATAATTTAGCAGCAATGGCCAGGAATTGGATTAATGTTTACTTTGTTAGTTCTGATCAATGTTTTCCTTGTAGATGTATAATCCATTGTAGACTTTGTGTTTTAGTGCAGTATTGACCACATTTCATGTACAACTTGTTTTATGTGTGTGTGTGTGTGTGCGTGTGCACATAATGTATATACATATACATAAATATATACATATATGTACACACACACACATAAAAAACATATTCCAAAGTCCATCCTTCTAAGTGAAAAGATAAAAGCACTCTAGATGAACAAATTCTTACTGGTTTTTAATGCTCCCTTCCTCTTTCACTAACTTGGTTAGTGATAGCCTACACAGAAAATTCTTTAAGTGTGTCGCTGAGGATAGAAACTCAATTCTTAACCATTACACATTTTCAGGACTCACTTTAAATTAAATTTCAGGCTATCATTAGCAATGTATAGCTCATCTCAGATTTCTTTTATAGTCTTTTGTTTTGATGACCTTTTCGTACTTCAGTCTTTTGCTTAATTTTATTCAGAGTTAGAAAATATGGTAATTTTGAACAACTTCTTGGTAATTCTGCAAATGAAAAGGAAGTTTAAAAAAAAAGGCAGATTTAAAAAAAAAATGAATCAATTTGATTCCAAAGCTGGTATTAACATATTTTAATGCAGAGGAAAGAGCAAGACGCATCTTAAGGTTATAAGGGGTCCGTCAAATTGACCTACACCAGCTCACAAAAGTTACATGTTTCCTAAGGCCAAGGAACCGTTCCATGACCTTGAAGGGTATATTAGTATTTCTATTTAAGTCATTACATTTTCAAACATTGGAACTGCTCAGATTTGGTTCACTGCACAAACCAATCACTTAGAATGTTAAAGAGCATGACTTTGGTCTCCTGGAGACAGCTCTTCTGTAATTGAGCTCTCGTTTGCATGGCCTGTCTACCTTCCCTGTTAATTTTTTTTCTTGGTGTTTTTTTTTTTTTTTTTTTCCGCCCCTTTTCCTTGTCAGCCTACATTATGAATGCAACTGATAGAACAAACACCAACACCTAACACTGGAAATTCTCTTCCCAGAACTCATTTGAAACACATGCTTAGGTTCTCAAACAGCAAGTTTTATAAAATGTCAGAGCATTTTAGAGTTGGAAGTGCATATTATAATCACATATTATAATCACATATATATTATAATCACATGGGGATCTTAAGAAAATACTAATGCCTCAGCTCCACCTTTAGAAATCTTGATTTCACTTGTCTGGGGAAGACTGGGGGCATCTGTATTTTTTAAAAAACTTTTCAATGACTCGTAATGTCCAGCCAACTTTGAGAACCACTGGACCAGTCTCATTCAACCAGGTGAAAAAAGAAATTCAGAAAAGGTACGACATATGAAAGGTCACACAACTAGATGCCAACAAAGCTGAGCCCAAAAGTCAGATTTACTGACACTTAGTACAGAATGTTTATACTATTTTGAAACTATTCTATGAGAGCTGTTCTCCCACAACAACTTCAGTCATAAATCTGGCATGTGCTTCAACTGTGGACCTCTATCCAGCTGGATGTCCCTCTCCAAAGGAATAAGGACAGTCACTTTTAGAACACACTTTTAGAACACACTTACACTATAATTCCCATAAAAAGGGGAGGGGACTGTGTTTTGTGCTGATTTGTAAGCCCAAGTATGGTGATGCTCAAGTAGTCTCCACCCCTGAAGAGAGTTTACAGAAAAGTAGTATAATCGGTACTACAGTTCAATCCCTTTGAAGCCTGGGACATGGCAAAAATATCTTGCTAAGAATTTTCAACAGAAAAATTTTCAACTGTATTATTCACAATATATCATTATGGTTGATTGTTCAGATGAAAATGGCCTCACAATTGCAATGAATCATCTGCTTTTAGAGTGACAGAATTTACAACTGCAACAGAAAGACATAAAAAAGAAATGGTTTAAGAGTTGACATTTAGCCTTTGTTTACAGTATTCTTTTAATATTGATGTTGATCTCCCAGCTTGCAGAGCTTAGATGGACAGTTTCAACAATGGCCGTTGAAAATTATGCTTGTTTTTAAATTTTGTTTTCTTGTTTGTGTTCATATTATTGCAACAACGAGGGCTGACAGTATTTTGTGTGCTTTATATTTTCTTTAATGATGTTTTGGCCAAGGAAAGGGCATATTTACACTCTGAATAGATACGTCTGATATATAATTATACATGGAATTATTACACCTTGTTATGTCCTCCAGTTCTCTTTCGAGTAAAATATTTCACTTACACCTGCTTTTCCCTGATCATATGAAAAACAATGGGTTTTAACTATCCTGAAATTGGCAAATGTTTAGTTTTGCTGAAGCACAAGAGCGTGCTCAGCTTGAACGTTTGGTGCATTATTATGGATTTCTAGAATCTGGCAAACTTGCGAATATTAAAATGAACAAGGTGGAAAAAAATTAAATTGCTTCATCTGCAGGTGATAAAACTTCATGAATAGCTGAAAGGAGAAAGACATAAGGATGAAAAAGGTAGAAAATCCCAGAAAATTGAAAACAATGATTAAATGATATGTAAATGACTATGCAGACATTTCTAAGGCTTGTGATTATTTTTTTTAAGTGTGACCAGTATAAAGGAATTTATTACAAGTTCAGTTGAATACTGTGAGTTTGAGTATCATACACATATTGAAAATTAATGAGAAATTAAATATCATGAGGCTTTTTTTTTTAATTTTTTATTTTTTATAAACATATATTTTTATCCCCAAGGGTACAGGTCTGTGAATCACCAGGTTTACACACTTCACAGCACTCACCAAAGCACATACCCTCCCCAATGTCCATAATCCCACCCCCTTCTCCCAACCTCCCTCCCCCCAGCAACCCTCAGTTTGTTTTGTGAGATTAAGAGTCACTTATGGTTTGTCTCCCTCCCAATCCCATCTTGTTTCATTGATTCTTCTTCTACCCACTTAAGCCCCCATGTTGCCTCACCACTTCCTCATATCAGGGAGATCATATGAGACTTTAAACTGATTTCTTTTTAAGAGATGCTAGAGGACAGAAAGGAAAGAGATGCTTTTACTTAAAGGCAGAGTTTGAAACCATAATCTAGGATGCTGGAAGAAGTATTCACAGATAAAAGAACTAAAGCTCAGAATTAAAAAAAAAATACGTATATAAATCAGCAATGGTCATTTGTTATGGATTACTTGATTCAAAATAACACCATAAGGAAAAAGAAAAAAGAAAAAACTGTATAATTTTCAGTCAGAGTGAAGGAAAAAAGATCTAGCTTTTTGGAAATGGGCTGAGTATCTTGTCTTAGGGGACTTGATTAAAAGTTTATTTGATTGAAACTAGGAAGTTTCATCCAAACAACCAACCAACAGACCAAGCAACCAACCGTTGACATTAATGCCGTTTATTTTTTTTTTTTTTTTAAGATTTTATTTATTTATTTGACAGGCAGAGATCACAAGTAGGCAGAGAGGCAGGCAGAGAGAGAGGAGGAAGCAGGCTCCCTGCTGAGCAGAGAGCCCGATGCGGGACTCGATCCCAGGACCCTGAGATCATGACCTGAGCCGAAGGCAGCAGCTTAACCCACTGAGCCACCCAGGCGTCCCCATTAATGCCGTTTAAACAGAAATTCTTTCATACACACTGAGTAAATTATTTTGATATATTTTTTATTTTATGGTTGGAATAAATATAAACCAAAATATTTGAAATCACAATTTTCTCTTCTCGGCTTTCTGTTACCAAAGTCCTTAGATTGTTCTTTCTTTCATATTTGAAATATTTAGGAGAATAATCCAATATGAATGCCTCTCTTCTAAACTGTAAATTCCTCAAGGGCCAGAATCAAGCTTCATCTCTTCCTGTGTTCTCCACTGTATTAAGTGCTTAGCAGAAGGTAGGTTCTCAGTACACATTTGTTTAATGAATGAGAAGAGGAATGAACACATAAATGATTAATATTGCTTTTCCCCCAAGACTGTGTGCACAGATTGTATTTGTATATTTTTATTATGTTTTTCTTCTCCATTTCCTCACTTCTTTGACAGTCAAAACAGACTTATTCCTGCCCAACACAAAATGATTGGTATGTATCATTTCACAGCTGTCTTCTGCAACTTCAGCCTGGGAAGAAAGAGAAGGAGAGAGCAGAGGCGTGATTACCCACACAATTAGAAGGGAGCTGATACCTTTGCTTTTTGACCACCCCCACCCCGGCCGCCAGTAGCCCTTTAGATACTCAAGTGCATTCTCTTCTCTGAAGCAGAACAATTGTGCTGAGTGTGGAGGAATGTGGAGTATAAAGGGAAAACTTAGTGTTCAGGACAAGGGGAGATTACATGATTGCTCAAATCATCCTTGCCATACATTTCATCCTTGAAACTCTTCTCTTGACAATCTCCATGTTGCCTTGGGTAACCCTATTAAGTCCTATTAATATCTTATTGATGATGATAAAACCCACATTTCTGCCTTTAGCCCTAATTTCTCAGCTGAGTCCTTGTCTTATATCTCTTGGGATCCTTGGCATCTCAACCCCATAATTTCCAAAACTAAATCCTCAGTTCTACTTCATTGTATCCCCCAAATTTTGGTATGTTATATTTTCATTTTTCTTAATCTTGAGATGTTTTCTAAGTACCTCTTGATTTTTTCTTTGACTCAGTTTTTAAAAAAGAGTGTATTGTTTAATTCCCATGTACTTGCAAATTTTCTCATTTTCCTTACATTATTGATTTCTAATTTCTTCAATTGTAGTTGAAAAACTACTTCAGATTATTTCAATCTTCTTAAATTTGTTTTTTTGACCTAACATGTGATATTTCTTGGAGAATGTTCTATGTATACTTGAGAAGAATGTGTGTTCTGCTGTTTTGGGTTGGAATGTTACATATATATCTGTTAGATCTGTTTGGTCTATAATATTTTTCAAACTTGCTGTTTCCTTATTGATTTTCTGCTTAAATATTTCTGAATATTATTGAAAGTGGGGTTTGGTTCACTTCATGGTATCCCATAGTCCCGTAGGCTTTCCCCTACTCCTTTTACTTATTTTTTTTCTTTTCATTCCTTTAATTGGATAATTTCCAATGATTTATCTTTGAGTGATTTGATGTTTTCTTTTATTTGATCATGCCTATTTGTGCTCTCTATTGCCTTTTCTGTTTAGTCATTTTTCTTGCTATAGAATTCATTTGGTTCTTTTCAAAAATGATTTCTGGGGTGCCTCAGTTGGTTAAGCCTTTTTCTCTTGATTTCCACTCAGCTCATGATCTCAGGGTCATGAGATCGAGCCCTGCATTGGGCTCTACACTCAGTGTGAAGTCTGTTTGAGAGTCTCTCTCCCCAACTCCCTCTTCCCCTCCCCATACTCATGCTTTCTAAATAAATAAATAAATAAATAAATAAATAATTTCTATTTGTTTAACTTCTCTTTTGTCCACATATTTTTTTTTCTTTTTAATTTCATTTAATCATCTTTGTCTCTTTCTGCTCACTGAACTTCTTTAAGACAATTACTTTTTTGTTGTTGTTGTTTTTTCCAGACAATATATAGATCTCCATTTCTGTGGTCAGTTTTTGGAGCTTTATTTTGTTCCTTTGGTGGGTGTCATGTTTCTCAGATTCTTCCTGTACCCTATAGCTTCCCATTGGTGTCTGCACACTTGAAGAAATGGTCTTTATGGACTGGGTTTGGGAGATAGAGACCTTCAGCAATCTGGTTGTGTAGATATTTTCAAGATCTTTCAAACCTTTTCTACAGATGTGCAGACTCTACTCCTCTCATTGTGTGCGTGTGTGCGTGTGCGTGTTTGGGGTGGGGATTTAGGATTGTGTGTTTACTCTTAACCCTGCATAGTCATACCAGATACTGAGATTCCTCCTGCTCTCTTTCTCAGGGCAATGCCCTGAAATGCTGAGCTTCCCCCGCTCCCTCCTGAAGGGGATGTCTTAAGTTGTGCACCTTTCCACTACCCCACAGTGCTTGCCAAGTGCCACCTGCCCCTTTTCCCTGGGGCAGTGTGCAGAGATGCCAGGGTGAGAGGGGAAATCTCCTCTACTCTCTCTCCCACCTGAGGAAGCAGTGTCAGGGTTGTGTGTTTTCTCCCAATCCCACAAAGTTGAGCTGGCTGCTGACATCATTGCCAGCTGCTGAGATCCAGGTGCAAGCCCCACCTGTGGTTCTTCAGAGGGGGACAGGCACCAGGTGCAGGGGCATACCTGGGCTGGCTGGTGGCACCCATAGGCAGGCTGTTGTTGAGATCTACGTACCAGGTGCTATGAGTCCCTACCCCTTTCCTTAGGTTCCCCCAAAAGACTCAGCCATGCAGATTCCCTCAGTGGTCTGGGTGACAGGAGACTGAAGTGGGCCTCTCAGGGCAGCATCCCAAAACTCTGTGGAAGCCATAGGCTTATTTTTCTCTCCCTTTTCTCTGTGGGAGAAGTCATGGACTAGGGGTAATCTCTCAGCTCTGAGTGTTGCTGATTTGGGGGTAGGTAGGGATAATGCAGATAAAGTGGAAATGTTCTTTCTCTTCAGTGTGGCTGTTCTGGGATTTTGTGTTGTACTGGAATGCTGGAACCCCTCAACTGGAGCTATGATGAAGGTATTTTCTCCCATGGAAGGTTGTTAAATGGATGTTTCATTTGGGGAATATGGGCTAGGATTTCTTAGTCCACCAGCTCAAATTAATTTCTCACAACCTCAAATTCTTTGCATTTGCGTTTTATAAACCAGACAAACAGAAAACTATTAGTCACCCTGAGAAAAACCCAGTAATGGCACAAAGTCTGTCTTTGGCTCATCACATTTCTGAATGCCTCATTTTTTTGCCCTACCTCCACTCATGCCAGAAATATCCCTTGTATCTTTCAAAACCTGACTTTGTATCTAACACTTGGTAATATTAATAACAATAACCATAATCTTGGAAATGACATATCCCTGTGGTACTTAATAATTTAAAAAGCATTTTCACAGAAATTTTCACATTTATGTTACCATGGCACTCTGAGATGGGCAAGACATGAATCATTTCCTGTGTGTACTTGAATAAAAGCATCGTGAGGGCAAGGACTTTTGTTGTACTGTTCACTGAATCTCTAATGCCCAGGAGAATACAGTCTATAACGCGTCTCAGTGAATCTTTGTCGAATAATGAAGAAACTGCTGGGTTAGAAAGTTTAGTGAGTGCTCTGGGATATACAGCTAATAAGTCAAAAGATGGAGCTGTGTCTTAATCTAGTGAAGGCCCTGGGAGCATTGGTTGCAGTAAAAATACTCTAATTACTTATTACAGTCTATGTAAAGCATATTAAATTTTCTTTATATGGTAGTTAAGTTAGTGTGTCTTTCTCTCCTGAATCAGGACTTGTTCACATTCAGGTGGCTTATACTTTTATTTATTTATTTGCTTTTTAAGTAAGCTCCACGCCCAACTCAGGGCTTGAACTCAGGACCCGAGATCAACAGTCTCATGCTCTACTAACTGAGTCAGCCAGGCAACCCATACTTTTTTTTGTTTTGTTTTTAAAGTATTAAATAGCAAGTTAGGAAATGATTTGGAGATCAAGACCAAAGCCCTTCTGTGAGAAGTGACGAGATCTATCTTTTCTTCTTATTTTTCACCGAAGGAGCAAAAAAAGGAAAAGCTGGAAAACGATTAAGATATTTCTGGATGTTACATAAATGATATTGGACAACATCTCGATGTAATTAAATTCCTGCATAATTTCATAATTTGGAAAAGATTCTTTGAAATAAGTGATGCTAGTTTTGAGTAAATGCTATTAGAATTTCAAAGGGAAAATGGCATAATGAACATATTCAAATAGGAGCCACAAAAACTATGTCAAAAAACATTTCCTCTGCTTCCTGTGGCTTACCATAAGACAGTGCTGTTACACAAAACCCACACACACAGAAAATAATTTAACAAGGAGTACACCCTTGGGACTGAATGAATGCCTTCCAGCTTCCGATTTCTGCCTGCTTGATTGGACTGTCCTTTGTAGAGTGCTCCGTGATGACTGGCTTGCTCTATGCATTTGATCCCCTACCCATCAGGCCATAAAATCAATTCAAACAAACAAACTCTTTTAATGACGAGCAGGAGCTTTGCATACTCTCCTATTTGACCCTAGCCTAGTACTTTGTTTAGCAGAAAAAAAAAATTGTGTTATATTAAACCATGGGGCTCTGTAACTGTATTATTATCAGGCATTTATGTAGCATTTTATGGCCGGCAAGGTATTTTACAGATGCTATACAGTTTTTTCCCTATTCAGTCCCTTTGGGTGGTAACCACAATGTTGTCATTACCATTTTTATAAACTTCAGAAAGGAGGCTATGGGAGGGTAAGTGACTAGCAAAAGGTCAGATGATAAGTTAATAGTCAAGAAGGTATTAGAGATCATGATCTTTGAATTGCCAGTTTATTTCCCAGCTTACGCGGCTATGCTGATTTTCTACTAGCCTGCTGCTGATGTGACTGTGATAGATTTCCGAAGCTCAAAAAAGGATGAGTTTGTTAAGTGATAGAGTACAACATATGTAAGAAAGCAGCTTTAATAGTATAATTTCTTGTGAACAACTGCCATTGAACTTTCGGAGTAAATACATGGTTAGTGTAGAAAAAAAGATTATTATATCCAAAAATATTGAAACTGCTTCTGCACTGTTAAATTTAAGTGGTCAAGATGAATCTATTTGGAGTGGTTTTAGTTTGAAAAGCCTAAGAGGCTTGTGTTCTCAAAGCTGTTAGATTGGTCAGAATCATAATATTCATTTTGGGGGAAAAAGATGAAACCAGAATATGATTTCATGATTCCAAATTACAGAAACAGGAAAATGAAAAAAAAATGTTAAAAACAGATAAAGCCAATAAAAGAATTGGTGAAAGCTTAAGAAAAGTGAATTTAGTATTTGTCAAATAGTGGTGTTAAGCTAGAAACTATTAAGTTCCCTAGAATTAAGTATATACGGAGAAATTTGAAATCCTACTTTTTAGTTGATATCTTAAAACAGATTCTGGTTAAAATCATAGTCTCTAAATACTTTCATGGTTCAGATGCTTTTTAAAGGCATTCACTCACAAAAGAAAGTGCTTGCTTTTATTATCAGTTTGCTATTAAGTTGGAAGGCTTGTATTTGCATGAAATTCTTTCTCAGGAAAATGTTAATAGGAACCAGAATGTAAATAAGAGAAGGAAGCCGCTCCAAATATTTTTTCTGTGGTTCTCCTTGATAGGAAAATCTTATGTACATATTCAGTGGGTGAGTCTCTCTTGCTCCCGGGCTCAATATTCAACTAATTAATGTCATTCAAGCATTATATGCCTTTGCATTGGCATTTGATCGAATTTCAAATCCTCTGTTTGAATGAATAGCACCTTGAGAAGAATTCATTTTTGTATTTTATTTAGCCTAGGCTGTGTCTACATTTAATCTCTATTCACTTTGAACATTTTTTTTTTGGAACAAGGCAAAGCTTCTCTGGCATGGCAAATCGATCCCTTTTTTGCCACTTACTCTACATATGTTTATGTGTTTCTGTGTATGTTTGTATCTGTGTGAGCATACATATGTATGTGTGGTAATTAATCAACATATACAGAAATTGATTGCAAAAACTCGATTACCAAAGTGACTTTGAAACGTATAAAGAATATTAACTTTGTTTACAGTAAGGGCATGCTAATATATTAATGGAGTCATAAGATCTTTGTCTGGGTGGCATCCTTGCTGGTCATTTTCATTTTCTTTATAGGGCCATGTTTTCCAAATTTCTAAAAACAAGGGAGAGTAATAAGAGCTAAAATTCATCAAACATTTTCTATATGACTTTATATGCATTGTCACATTTAATCCTTTCAAAAACTCTATTCATTACTAATGCCAATTTGCAGATAAGGAAACCAAATTTCAGAGAATACAGAATACCTTGTCCAAGGTGAAATAGATAGGATATGATCCAGGAGTCATTTAAACCTTTGGCTGAGTTGCTAACCAGAGATCTTAATCCATACACTATATTAAATAAAAATGATTTTCTAAAGGGGAAAAAAGCAAACACATTTTTAAAAATGTATATCCATTAAGTGTTTGGTGAAAAATGATTACAGAAAATGCCTTTTAATAGATTCTTCTGTCTCCTCTAGGGCTTTCCCTTATATAACCTTGAGGCTTGCCTCAGCAGCATGAGTCATCATCTTTCTCTTGGGCTATGGCAATGGTCTTCTAAGACCATTTCCTGCTGTCACTACTGCTCTCCCACCAACTTGTCTCCACTTAGCAGCTTAGATGATGACATTCCTCTCAGAACTTCCCAGAGGTATCGCACCTTTCACAGAATAAGAGACAAGGTGTCTAAATCCTTACATCATCTGTTTCCCATGCTCCTGCCCTCATCTGCCCCCATTCCTCCCCTGGTGGCACTTGTCCCAGCCACAATAGCACCTACCTTCTTCCTTGAACACATCTATTATATGTCCTTCTTAGGAATGGGCCCTTGTTACTCTCTGTGCCTAAATGAACTTTCCCTAGAGACTTGGATTCCTAATCTCTTGCTTCCTTCATGCCTTTGCTTAAATGTCATTTTATAGAAAGTTCTTGGCTGACACTTTATATACAATAGGCACCCGACCACTCCTGTTTATTTTTCCCCAGAGCACTTACCCCTACTTCAAATACTACCTATTTATTTGTTAATATGTTAATATCTATCTCCTTCCCATGGGGTGGGGTCCTTTTGGAGCATATACAGGCCTCCCTCTAAGAGGAAATTTGTTTTATTCAGAGCAGCAGTCCAGTGCCTAAACTATGACCAGGACAAAAGGTATTCAAGAAATATTTGTTGATGGAATAAATTTGAACTGCAAGAGTTATTTTAACCCACTGAGCCACCCAAGCACCCGAGCAAGAGTTATTTTAAAGTGTTATTTTCTATGTTCCCTGGGATATTTTTGTCCTTAGACATTGTAGCATTAGGTACAATTTTAATTTGACTCAGTTGGAGACAATGGAGATATAATGTACTTAAATGATTTTTTAAGATTACATTTTATATCACATGTATAGAAACTTATGAAGAATGTTCATCAGATCATCAGGAGAAGTGATATGTTTTTATAGGCAAATATGTTGTACAAGGCTGTGGGGTACAGATTTCTGAAAAAGAAGGAGAACTAAGCACTCAGTCAAGGTGTCAAAATCTTATTAATGAAGGCAAATGAGATATCGGGTGCAGTTAGGAGTGGGAATTTGACTTGTACAACTTATTTAGCTCATTTGTGCCTCAGTTTTCTGGGATTAATAAAGTACATTACAAGTGTAAAAGGGATAACTTTTTGTCAGAAATTAATTTAACTTTTAAGGTCATATTTTATTTCAGCTTCTCAGTATTAAGCAGGAGATGAGTATTTTAGCCCTGAACACAACAATATGCTTGAGCCCCAGGCTTTGTGGAGACAGATTTGCCATATTCCTTTAGAAAAGCCTTCCACTTATTCACTCTCTTCTATGCATGCCTTGACCAAACCTGGAGGAGACCTAGGTCAGGGTGTTCTACCAAAGTACAGAGAAAATGGATTTTCTGTTTGTTTTTTTTTGAGTTTATTATTATTATTATTATTATCTTTAGATTTTATTTATTTATTTGAGAGAGAGAGAGAGAGTGAGTGGGAGGAAGAGGGAGAGAATCTGAACCAGACTTCACGATGAGCACAGAGCCTGACTCAGGGTTCCATCCCACAACTGGGAAGTCATTACCTGAGTTCATATCAAGACTTGTCGGATGCTCAAATGTCTTAGCCACCCAGGTGCCCTGGTTTTTCTGCTTTCAATAACAAAGGCATAAGGTTTGTTGTTCTATGGTATACAAAGTATATGATATGGGAAAGGTAAACGAGAAGCTCTCAGTCCTGAAGGATTATGGAAAGGAGGAAAAGGAGGAGGGGAGAGAGACCATAAGAGGATAAAAGAAGTCAATGTAGTCCTAGTCTCCTTTCCTTGGGCCTTGTGAGAATGTACATTAGATAAATTGAGCGGTACATCTATCATCTATCATGGAAAGATCCTCTCCATTCTCCCCTTGCGATTCTAGAAGGAACTTGCAATATCACAAGCAACTCAATCTAGTTAAGAGTAGTATATTATAAGCAGGCTGGGGGAGGATCTTGTTGGCTTTCCCAGCCTCTCAGTTCATGAGTGGGGTACATGCTCACTGGAAAGCCAGTGGATTTGCAAGATGATTGCAAGTCATCCTAAAGTAGAGGTTAGGTGGACCAAGTGGCATGAGGGTAAATGGAGGCCAATGAGCCTGTAATCAATAGCTGAGGGGTTTTATGTTAGTTTAGCTCAGTCCCAAATAAAGGACCATGCATGCTCTAGCTAGAGACAGAAGCCTCAATAGTCAACAGTGGACAGGAAGCATTGCCCCAGAACCCAGTTGACAATAACTAATGTAGAACCAGTGACCAGCACAAAGTCAAGGCATTCTTCCACCCTCTTGAAGTACAAAGTCAAGTCACTTACACATTCCTTCTCAGATACCTCATGTGAGAGAAAATACAGGAAGAGAGGGGCTCTCTGAAAGACTAGAGAACTTCATCTCAGCTGGAGACCAGGCCATGCAGCAGCTGTTTATATGATCAAATGAAATTAAATTTAAATTGGGCATTTACTTAGTTTTTCATGCTAACCAGGTGGTGAGAGTTCACACAATTAATTATTTAAAAAAATTGCATTTTCTCTTTATATCTGAATTTTTATGATTGTTCTTCTTCATTACAGAGGATTGTTGAGAGAATTTTAAATAATGTTTGTAGCATGTAGAATAGTGTTTCATATTTAAGCTGTCTGCTCTGATTGGACAATGACTTTGGTTTTTGGGAAACATAAATTTCCTTCATTCATGCCCCACTCATTTCTCCTTCACTTGGTTGCACCTTTCTAACAATAAACACATTCTAGTAAAAAAGAAAGGAGGGAAAATTTTACCTTTAAATATAACCTAAAGATATAATATTTTGTTATCCATTTGTTCTGGATATTTGCTTACCTTCTATAATCTTGTATTAACAATGAATTTATTATGGATAAATATACTTAATACAGATAGGTTTAAAAAATCTCAAAACTTTTTTATACCAGTGCTTCCAAATGTATAGTTAAGGTAATGCTTTGCAATGATTATGCTCCTAAAATTAATAACTTGTTGCATTGGTGGAGTGATTCCCTAAAAATATGTAAAACACATATATGCTACTGACCAGAAAATACATATACTCATTACGACAAAGGGAAAGTTTTGAGCACTTATGTGCCATGAACTATCCCAAATGTTTCACATGTGTCATCTCGTTAATCTCTACAACAATTCCATTCAGCAAATGTAACTATGTTCCCCATTTCATGGATGGAGAAACTGAGGCAGAGAAACATTACGACTTCTTAACAGCTAATAATTGGCACTGGGTTTTGTGCTCAGGCAGTGTAATTTTGCAATCATTGTTCTTAATCCAAAACTGTAGAGGTCTGTTGCTTTGTTGAGGATAATCTGGTTTACATCTTACATTTTGCAATAGAGTGTTGACTTTGGTACATTTTCATCAATAACAAACAAACAAACAAACAAACAAAAAACCTGCTTTCAACAAGAGAAAGAAATATTTTGAAACACCCCACAGATAAGATTTCAAAAGATGGTCATTTTGATTCATCATTTTGTAAAAAGATACCACACAAAAGTCCTTTTAGTATGGGCATCTGAAATAAGATTTTGAAAAAATGTCAACAAAATTTTACTGGCAGATTCTTTGCTTCAAGAACATTCACTTATCAGGAGACACTGTAGATATTGTTTCATTAATGCAAGTGGACCAAATTCCTTATAAAAAGAGTTTGAAGGTACTTTTTTCCTAGGATGTCAACATCTATAATTCCATTTCTTTATCAAAGGTGATTTGACACAATGAGCAAAATTCAAAGCTGTTAGAGCATTAGAGCATAACTGATACATTTCCCAAATGAGAGCACCCTTCTGCATGTTTGAGGGAATTTGTAGAGAAAAATTATTGTTTCATGAGAATAAGAGTTAATAAAGTCCTTCTGCAGTGAGAGTGTCATATACATTTGTAAAAATATAAGTATTTCCTTAAAGAATTCTGAAAGTGAGGTATTAAAATAAGTTGCCAGTTTTGTTTTTATAATACTTCTAGTTTCCTTCTATCATTAGAATATTTGGACATATAAAAAATGAAAATGACCTCAAATTGGGGATTTATCAAAATCTCACTGTATTTTAGGTATGCTTCAAGACCCGCACTATTTATTAAATTATTTAATCATCACAAAAGCCCCATAAGTTCCCCACATAATAGACAATAACACTGAACAGAGAGATTAAGGAATTTGTAGAGACATGATCTAAAACTATATTGTCTGGGTCTAGCATTGTACCACTTAACTGCTATGCTATTTTGCTTTCACAGTAGTCAAAAAGATTGTTTCTGATGTTTTTTCCAATTTTCATGATTTTCCCATTTACTGAGTATTATTTTGTCAGGAATAAAGCCCATTTTTCCATGGTTTTTGTAGAAAATATAAAGCACAACTCTCTCAGATATTTTTGTTTATTAGTTCTCAAGAATATCCCATGTTTGAAATCATAACTTTCCCCTACAGAGATGTAATTCGTTTTAATTAGGTCACCTAAATGTCAATTATTTATGTTGACTACAGCAATTCCTAATTTTGGGATTTCACATGCCTTCACTCTTGCCTGGCACTCTGGGAATCTTCTCTGTTTTGCATAATCTTAATTATATTACTTTGTTGAAGAGATGCAAGAAAAATGACATTCTTCTAGAATGACTTCTCAATTAAATCAAAGAGATCTGATAAGATTAAAGAAAATGCTGGCAAAGCACTGAGTGGTAAGAAAGAGAGACTCTCCATGTTAAATGAGTTACCAGGAACAAAGTGCAGAATTATATCAGGACACTGTTCACTTAGCATAATTAGTAGTTTTTGTTATAACGTGCTAAATGATTTATTAGCTATCAATGATAAGTTGATGTCCTATAATAATTATTCCAAAATACCATATCTTGATTTATGCAGCAACTGTATTTCCCAAACATTTTAACCCTACTTAGCCCTTAGCAGATTTGGGGAAAGGATACAAGAACAAGCATCATCATTCCAAATTTAAAGATAGAGACCGAGTCATACAGAAGCTAAGTAACCTGAGGAAAATCTCACAACCGCAACATTGAGGGAATTTCTAAGCCTCTGAATTCCTAGCCACTGCTCTATGCCTAAAACCCTGGTCTCTGCATAGAAATGTTTCGTGTTGAGGAGAAAAGAGAGAGGAAAACTGAAATTGTATTATCAGTCTTATATAAACACTGGAAAATACAGCTTCTACAAAAATAGCACTGGCGATAGATAAAAAGGAGCATCAGAAGGTTTACTTTCAAACACCAAATTATTTTCTTTTCCCAAGCTATCTGGGAATAAACCCTTAAACACAATTTTTCTTTAAGGAATTTTGACATACAAAGGCAACATTATAAATCACAAAAATGTGGAAGCTCCGGCTTGCGAAGATTTTGACTGCCACAACATTAGAATAATGTGAACCATAAAAAAGACCACTCTGGTTTCTCCAGGTCAAGTACGTTTGTTAGGAGCACAGAGGCCATGCAACACCGAACAGCCAAGCAGATTTATGAGCTAATGTCTGTGATGCTGCATGGTGCGTAAAAGAATTATGTAAGTGGTACATCTGCTCCTAGGAAGTCATCTGTGAATACTTCCTAATTTTTTAATGCCCGCGTGTGTGTTGTATGAATAACAATGAAGTAAATCTCTGCTCTGACTCTAGCTCTTTTGTATTTGGGGCGAGCACTTCTGTCACTCATTTGGATGCTTTGGACAAAAAAGTCCATGTGCACTAAATTCTTTACATGTTTCCGCAACATGCAGGAGATGCGATTGTTGTGAATGAGAATTAGACCCGATTTTTCGTAAATATTAGGGACATTTGATTAAATGTAACATGATTACAGAATCAGAGATTAGCCTGACTTTAATATCTGCTATATGTGTATGGTAGGGATTGTTACTAGATGCAAGAATATTTCCCAAATGAGAAGCTATTAAGAAATTGACAAACTTTTAAACTGTCTATTAAAACTAAATTCAAACTCAGTTTGAGAAATTAGGGGAAAAAATAAACAACAAATTCCTTCATTTCCTGGCCTTCTAAGAAAAGATAAATTGTATTTATTTATCATTTTCTTAGGTTAGCTCTTCTGGATGAAAGTTGAATGAAGTCTTCGCCAGTAGAGTATCATGATTACGTTCTCAGGATATTGACTATTCTCATCTAGCTTGTTGTAATGAAAATATTGCTTTTTGGATGTCTTGAGTAAAATTCCATTCTTTATTATTTTCATGAATTTGGTAACTACTTGAAGGGTATTGCTTTATCAGTGTCTGGATTCCAGTCATTCAAGGAAAGCACTATTTTAGGTTCATAACAAATTTGCCCTGACAATAAGAACTTTCTTTCACTAATATTTCCTGGGGCTTCCAGATCTTTTAATTTTATCTAAATACTCTTAACGGTGCTGCAGAAAACAATGAGAAGAGGTTATTTGATATGTTGTCAGTGTAGTCTTACTTCATTTCTTTCTGTATAGCTATATTTAAGACAACACAATTGGATGAGGAAGTTGGAAATAATGTATGTTTGGACGAGTATACATCATTATGACTTAAAAAGATTTTAAGCATCATCAAAAATGAAGCATCTGGAAATTGTTGTATGTGGGTGGAGTGGCTTTGGTGCATACATAATGAAATTTAAAAATGGACATCTTTGTAGTTTTGGTGCCACCTGTAAATTTATGGTCAAGCTTATTGAATCTTGTAGTTCAAGGAAACTATTTCCAGCCTAAGATTTCCATAAAATATCCAGCCCAGCAACCTGTTAGTGAATTCTCCTCCTTGGGTGGTCCACTGTGTGGAGAGCACAGATGTAGACAACACAGCAATAAATTAAAAAGAGCCATGCATCCTTGTAGAGGGAGATGGAATATGTCACCATACCAGTATCAAGATCCAGACCAAAAGGGATATACCTTAATGAAATACATATTCTGCTTTTCCAAAGACTGTGGATTCTTAGGGTTGGAAGATACGTTAAATATCTTCTGGTTTTGTTATTTAGAGAATGGTCTTTAGACCAGGCTTTATGAATAGTTCTAGTAGGATGCAAGGACCTATCCTAGTAAAGTCCACTATGATGAACTTAGCTGCATATGCTTGACTTAAAGCAACAACTTTTTCTTATATTTCATGAAAGTGAAGGTAATCTGGGAATTTTAAAAAGTTTTATTTTGTATTCACTAAAATAATGAAAATGGCATCTGGAGCCATAATTGTGCATAAGTAGGTAGACTTTTTAAAATATATATATCCTTCCAATAATAAAAGATTACCCTTCTTCCCATTGTGACCTCATGGTACTTTTAGGTAAGAAAAAATTTAATGAAGTTAGTAAATAAATATCCAGTCTTATACATTTGTCTTAAGTAAAAGTCGGATGATTAAAAGAAAATGATCTCTTTTTTTGTGTTACTTTTTTACCTCTCTCAGTTAACTCCTCTTGATAACCTCATGGCTTTGCTGAAATGATTCACTTTGGTTTATGCTTTACTAGTTTCTCAAATATACACAGTTTGGGAGAAAACATTATACACTACTATGCAGAGGCTGCACAAATCTAACTGGTTGTTTATCAGGTTTCTAAAACAATAGGAAAATTTAAAGCAATGGAAACACACAGCATGAAATCTGTGTTTAAATTGCAAACAATAAGAAGTCATAAATTTTCATTCGTATTAACATAATACCATGGACTATTCTTCCATATATTTCTTCCATATATTTCTTCTGTCATAAAAGGGCAGTAGCCAAATTTACTGAATTTGATAGTCATGACATTAAGATACTACATACAGCCCTGTAGGATTTGGGGTTAGAAAATCATACTGTATTCTAACTCTTAATATATTTATTTTTAGAATATTTTCCCTTAGAAATAAATCAACACATTAGGACTTAGCTTATGTTTATGGAATTATGTCTAACTCATTGTAAAAAAAATTATAAGTCAAAAATATGCAACATAAAAAAAACAAGGAAATTCCTCAAATGCACACCACCCAGAGGTACCATTTTTTTGTGCATGTGTTCTATTATTTATTTCTTTTATTTATGAAGTGGGACTAATAGAAAACATGATATCCTATGCTCTCTAACAATGTATTATGAAAATTTGTGTCACTGAATATTGCTTAACATAATTATTTTACTAACTAGTCATTGACTTTAAGCATATTTTTCATGAGCTTAATTTATGTAACCAATCTTCCATTGTTGGACACTTTAGCTGTTTTCAGGATTTGTTTTGTTTTGATAGTAAGACTGCAGCTACCCGTAATTTGTTTTGCTTTTGTAATGTGTATATCTAGACACATTATCAAGTATTTTCTCAATCTCAACTTCTGAAAAGTGGGATGGTGAAAGGAGATGTAAAAAATGAAGACAATGAACATTCATAAGAATTTGGATGCAACTGCCAAACTGTATTTGAAGTAGATTCAGTCAATTTGTATTCCCACAAGCTAAATTTATGTTCCTGAAATAGTGAACTGCCAGGCAAGGATAAAACATTCCATTAATAAATGTTAAAAAATCCTGAAAAATATACAGCATGCATAATCCATGGATTTTCCAGGAGCAAAAAAAGGGATATCTCTAAACGTTAAAATCAAAGTAGGAGTTGAGAGCCAGGGGCATAGTGAATGAGATGCTGACCAGGAGCTATCAAAAGGCATCTGACCAGTGGCTCTTTGTTCTTGTTTCTTGATTTGTTTTTATGTCTGTTATTGAAGTGAGGGATACTTAGTGTAAAGTGCGTAAATTGTATTTGCAGAGATTGGTAAATTTTTGCAAAACGAACATATTTAGACCATCCAGATCAAGTTACAGAATATTACCAGCACTTGAGATACATTCCTCCTGTTCTCCTCTGCTTTTTATTTCTTTTCAAATGATAAGTACTTCAAAACCATACTTTCTTTATTACTACATACATCCAGTTACCTGTTTTCTATCTTTAAATCAATGAAATGTTTACCCCTCTTTTCTTGTGATATTTATGCATGTTATTGAATATCTAAGTTGTGATTTTTTTCTTACTATGTGGCATTTTTAAATTAATAAACCATAATAATTTACTATTAAATTATTGTATCTCCATAAATAGGATATAAGTATCCCAGTTGTTCCATATCCTCTTAAAAATTAGGTGGGGTTTTTTTCCATTTTACTTAGTTTAGTAGGGCATAGTCATATATCATAATGTTTTGTCTTTTTCCAAATACCCAATTAGGTTGAGCCCCTTTACTTGTGATTATGAACCATCCGGATGATTTTTTTAATGTGCTTATTTAAATATTTTGTCTACTTTTTAAATGAGTGGGCTTTTTTTCTTATATATTGAATATTTTTTTTTTTTAAAGATTTTATTTATTTATTTGACAGATGGAGATCACAAGCAGGCAGAGGCAGGCAGAGAGAGAGGAGGAAGCAGGCAGGCTCCCTGCTGAGCAGAGAGCCCAATGCGGGGCTCGATCCCAAGACTCCGAGATCATGACCTGAGCCGAAGGCAGCGGCTTAACCCACTGAGCCACCCAGGCGCCCCAATTGAATATATTTTTACCACAAGTCCTTAGTGATATATTTGTATATACTTACACATATGTATTCATGAAGCCTTTTCCTACTTTTCAGTTAGCATTTACTCTTTAATTTTGATGAAGTTAAGTTTATGAAATTTTCCTTTATGGCCATATTTTGTGTTTTATTTAAGAAATCTGCCCATTCCAAGGTTTCTTCCAGTTTTATTATTTTAACTTTTATATTTATATTGAAAATTCATCAGTAACTAATTTTTGTGAATGCTGTGAGGTAGGACTCAGGATTAATTTTTCTTTTCTTTTCTATATAGATAATCAGAGACTTCTAGTTTTAGTCTGATGAAATATAAAATATAGGACTTAATTTGTTATAATAATCTTAAAATCGAACAAAATACACGAGGTATCAGTTTTCTGACATAAGACAATAGATAGCATAAAGCTCTGATTCTTGAAACTAAGAAACATACAAGATAACCATAACCCTAACCCTAACCCTAACCCTAACCCTAACCCTAACCTGGATTTTTTTATGGAGGATACTTTCCCATTGTGAGTCAGAGAAGTTAAGCCCAAACAGACAGCAGTGATCATGCTTAGGAGACCAAAATTTATGAGACAGTGTACCAGAGTGAAGACAAGTGTGCAGAGAAGAAACATCCCCTTGAACCTTTGACTAAACACTAGGTCACATATATACAGAATGAGATTCTATGTGGTTTTGGAAAGAACAACTCTTAGAGAGGTAGGGGAATGCTTTGAGAATTTGGAGTTGCAGCTAAGTAGGATGGGGATGCATCAAATACCCAAGGCATCACCAAGATACTTCAGAAAGCCCATGCTTTAGAAACAGGACTGTGGTAGTCTTAGAGTAAGGGCAGTGGTTTGCAACTAGGGAATATTTGGTCTCTGGGGACCATGTGTCAATATATAGAGACATTTTGGTTGTCACAATTAGGGAGAAAATATTGTTGGCATGAATTGGATAGAGTTTATGGAGGCTGCTAAACATCTTACAATGTATAGGACAGTTTCTTACAACAAGGGATTATGTGGCCTAATGAGTCAATAGTGCTAAGTTCAGAACCTGATGATCTAGCATAACAAAGCCTAAAATGAAACTTTCACAAGACCAAATCATCGGTCAGTTGTTTGTCTACCAAAACATATCACCCTTTACAGGAAGACAACTTAATCCAGATTCTTAGCAATGTAGTATTTGCAATGTCCAAAATACAATATTTACTAGATATATGAAAAAGCATGGACATTTGATCATTAACAGAAGAAAAATAAAACAGTTGATAAAAGTAGACCCTGAGACAAAATAACAAAAAATGATAGATTAAAAAGTCAAGATAAAAATGTAGTAATTTTTTTAAATTTATTTTTTTAATTAAATTTATTTATTTTCAGCATAACAGTATTCATTATTTTTTTACCACACCCAGTGCTCCATGCAATCTGTGCCCTCTATAATACCCACCACCTGGTATCCCAACCTCCCACCCACCCTGCCACTTCAAACCCCTCAGATTGTTTTTCAGAGTCCATAGTCTCTCATGATTCACCTCCCCTTCCAATTTCCCCCAACTCCCTTCTCCTCTCTAACTCCCCATGTCCTCCATGCTATTTGTTATGCTCCAATTTATTTAATACCTATGTGGATAGTCCACTGTTCCCAAACTACTTATTGAAAAGATTGTCTCTTCCCCCAGGCAACCATGTATATGTGGGTTTATTTCTGAATTTACAACTTGTCTGTTTGTCTACTATTGTGGGAATTCCATACTATTTTAATTTGTATAGCAGTGTAATTCTAAATATCTGTATTTTTAATTAAATCTATTAACATATTTAAATGTTAAATCTTTTAAAATATCATCTTTTAAGCATTTATTTAGTTTACACTCAATTTATTATCATTATTGTTTTCCTTTTTCTATATAGAGGTCTTATATATATTACATTATGACTTATTTCTAGGTATTTTTTTGTATACTAGTTGGAAATAGTAACTTCTAAAATGTTTGCTTTTCTAGTTGCCTGCTGCTAATATATAGAGATGAAAGAGAAATTTGTATGTTGCTTTTATTCAGTGCTCTCTAAATCACTAAAAATTCTAGTAGTATATATGTAAATATTTTAGCACAGTATATTCTAAATATGCATGCAATTTTAGAATGATGGCTTTGTTTCTACTTTTGCAATTTATAAATCTTTTATTTACTTTTAATCCCTAAATGGACTGGCCAGAACCTCTAGTGTAGAATTGAGTAGAGGTGAGAGTACCCACTCTGATTTTAATCCATAATAGCATGGGGAAACCTTTTAATATTTCACTATCAAGTGTGTTCTTTGCTATATATATGGGTTTTTTAGGTGGCTGACTTATATTAGATTGAGATCAAGAAACATTCTATCTTTAATTTATTCTAATAATTGTATAATGAATGGGGTTTTGTTTTTTGGTTTTGTTTGTTTTGATTTTCTTGCACCCTTTGAGTAATCATACGATTTTTTACTCTTATTTGGTTACCATGGTGAATTACATTAACTTATAAATTTGAAAATAATGTTACATTTATGAATAAAACAGTCTTCCTAGTGGCACGTTATAAGTTTTATACATATCTAGCCTCAATTTGTTATTATTTTGTTTAGGATTTTGCAGTTAGGTTTGTGAATCTTTTACTATTCATTCTCATTATGTCTTTACCAGGTTTTGATATTGAAATCATATTTTTATCTTTTTATTTTCTCATACCATTTTTTCTAAAATTGATATTGGTCTTCTTTAAATGTTTAAACAGCATTTAAGGAAGACCTTAAAAGAAGGAAGCCAGCATATATAGCTGTAAAGCCATATAACTATGAGGCTCACTTTGTGAAAAAGCTTTCAATGAAAAAGTTCAATTTCTCACACACACAGGATTTTTCATAATTCTGTTCTTCATGTGCCTGTTTTCTTAAGTTTCTTTTCAAAAAACATGTCCATCTAAATTTTATCTAAATTAAAATTAATTAATTAATTAAAATTATTATTAAATATTATCATTAAATTATTTATTATATAAATTATTAAATATTATTTGAATTATTAATTTAAATGATTAAATTTTATCTAAATTTAAATTTAAATAAATATCTAATTTAAATTTTGAATTTAAATATTTAAATTTAAATTTGATATTTAAATTAATATCTAAATTTTCAACATACTGACATAAAGTTATTCATAATATTCTCTTGCTATCTTTATAATGGTTGCTGGAATTGAGCAATATACTCTTTTTCATTTATGGTGTTATTACTTTGTGCCATCTCTACTTTTCTTTAAACAGTTTTGCCAGTATCTTAATTGTGATACCCTAGAGGCAGATTTTGAGACTGGTAATCTTGTGTGGGTGATTAAAAGGAGAATTCTGGGGCGCCTATGTCATTAAGCATCTGCCTTCAGCTCAGGTCATGATCCAGTGGTTCTAGGTTTGAGACCCACATCCGGCTCCCTGCTCAGTGAGGAGCCTGCTTATCTCTCTCTGCTATTACCCCTGCTTGTGTTCTTTCACTCTCTCTGTCAAATAAATAAATAAAATCTTTTTAAAAAATAAAATAAAATAAAAGGAGAACCCTTTAGAACATGAGGAAATAGAACGGGGAATGAAAAATTAAATGAAGATGAGCTTCTGGTGAAATCCAGCATGAGACTAACCATGTATGAAGCTCTGGAGCATAAATGAAACAACAGAGTATAGCAATCCCCTCACACATATATTGGGGCAGGAGAGTGGAGCTTTTCTAGGGCTTCTGTGTCCCTTTACACCAATCATGGGCTATGATTTCCCTTAGAGGAAAGTAAGTTTTAACTTCTAGGCTCTTCTGGTGAGGCAGCAAGTCTCCAGAGAAGTTTACAAGTGTGAGCAGTTGGCATTGGCACTCATAGAAACTGGGTATTGGGCTCATCAGTACTATTAAAGGAATCTAAGTGTGATTAAAAAAATCATCAGTAGTAACCTCAGTAGCCTAAATGTTGCATTACCCAGATGTACTTCCTTCTCACATTAAATTCACTCTTTTGCTACAGTTTCTCTAAGATTCTTGTATGTTACAATTTCTGGGAGTCCTTTAAAAGGCAGGGTTAATAGGACCAGCAACAGCCTCCACTGATTGCTGCATTTGGTCCTAAGGCCATAACTGATACATATCATCTCCCTTTGTTTCCATCCATTGTAGATTCCCTTTACTCTCAATACATCTGTTGGCCTGGATGGCTTATCTCATGGCTTGATGCAGTTGGGCATTTTGGTTGAACCTCCAAACACTGTCTAAATAAAATTTTTAAAAAGTTAAAAACGTGACTATCATCCAAATGGGAAATGAACACATATTGAAGATTAAGATTTATGTTATGCATTAATGGTAAAAAATGCCAAAGTTGGATTTACCTCAATATTTACTCATCATTTTCCTTTTAGCTTAAAAATCCTCCATTACCCTATATCTAATCTGTTACTAAATTCATCCATTGAAGTTTAATTGTGTTTCAGTTTTTAATTTTCTCTTTGATTCATTTTTTGTATTTTCTAGTGTTCTGGTAAAATTCTCCATATCTTCCTTTATTAAGTTTCCTGTCTGATAAATGAGATATCTGGATAGCCAATGATTTTAAAGTGTATTTTTTTCCCTTCTTGGATTTTAGTAATTATCTTCTATTTCCTAGTATACATGTCTACATTATAGTGATTACTGGACATTAAGCTTGCAAAATTACAGAAGCTCTGAATGATATTATGTTCTTTCCTGGATAGTTCAATCTTCTAGAAAGCAAACAAACTATGAACAGATCATGTTAATCTAGCCACTTTAGAAGTCTTCAGGGATATTACCTATGGCCACTCTTTTTTGACAGTCTTAAAGTCAAATTTTGTTTTCTCTAGTTCCATGAAATTGAAAATTCTACTTATCTTTTTTAGTTTCTTAACAGCTACTTTTTTGCTTGGTTTTTCAGTGTCTTGCCTTGAATACTCATAGTCTAGAAATCATCAAATGCCTTAAATGGAAATTGTGAGCTAAATGTTAGACTCGTTTCTGTGTGATTGCCTTTTGTTTGGCATTGTGCATTTTCAAAGCCTAGAGATTGTGGTAGTACCAAATTTTACATCTGTTTCTCTGATCCAGTGATACTCTCACAAGTTCTAAATTGTATCTTTATATTGCCTATATCTAATTATAAATTTATATTGCCTTATAATCTTACATTTAAAATTTCAAATGTCTTAAAGTGACCTTGAATATAAGATTATCTCAGAGCATTCTGTTTTTCTCCGGTATCTTGGCCCTTTGTAGCATGGCTTCCTTTTTTGCTTTCCAGTCTTCAAATAATGGTGTCTTGGTGTCTTCTTGTTCTCTCATTTTCCTCTATCCTCTTTCCCTCCCTTCTTCCATGTCTTTCTCTTTCATTTTCCAGCTACTACAGTTAGTTATCATAGTTTTATTATCCAGATATCATAGTTCTGATACCAGGTACTCCTAGTATCATCATAGCAAGAAACTACTATTTGTTAAAAGAAACACAAAATAAAGTAATAAAAATAAGATCACAAATAAATTTTTTTAAATACAAATATAATACTGGGAAGAAATATAAAGGCAAAAGCTATTTTCTTTGAAAATGGAGTAAAAAAATAGGCAATCATCTGGCATATGTTATCAAGAGAAATTTTAATACCTTTGTATGTAATTAGAAAATTCTGATAAGACAGAAAATTTTATAAATTATTAATTACCTTAAAACTAATCCCAAAAGAGAGAGAACAGAAGACAAGTCACAGACTAGGAGAAAATATTTGCAAAAGGCACATCTTTTATTTTTATTTTTTATTTTTTAAAAGATTATTTATTTATTTATTTATTTGACAGAAGAGGGAGCACAAGCAGAAGGAACAGCAGAAGAAGAGAGAGAAGCAGGCTCCCTCCTGAGCTGGGACCCTGATGTGGGGCTTGATCCCAGAACCCTGGGATCATGACCTGACCTAAAGACAGTTGCTTAACCAACTGAGCCACCCAGGACCCAGGTGCCCCAAGACACATCCTTTAACGGATTTTTGTATAACATACAAAGCGCAATTGAAACTCAACAATAAGAAAACAACCTGGCTAAAAAGTAGGCCAAAGACCTGAGAGGCCCCTCGCCAAAGAAGAAACACAGGTAGCAAATAAGCATCTGAAAAGATGCACCATATCCTATGCCATCAGGGAAATGCATATTAAAACAAGGAGGTATCACTACAGACCTATTAGAATGACCAACATCTGGAACACAGACAATATTAAATGCTGATTTTCATTCATTGCTGGTGAGAACATGAAATGGTATGGCCACTTTAGAAGGCAGTTTCACAGTTTTCATAAAAGCTAAACATACTTTTCCCATATGATCCAGAAAATCAAACTCCTCAGTATTTATCCAAAGAAATTGAAACTTAGTGGGTGCCTGGGTGGCTCAGTTGGTTAAGTGGCTGCCTTTGGCTTAGGTCATGATCCCAGGGTCCTCGGACCGAGTCCCACATCAGGCTCCCTGCTCAGCTGGAGCCTACTTCTCCCTCTCCCTTTGCACCTACCCTTGCGTGTATTCTTTCTTTCTCTCTCTGTGACAAATAAATAAAAATCTTAAAAACAACCAACCAAAAAGACTTATGCCTACTCAAAAAACCAGCACAAAGATGTTTATAGTAACTTTATTCATAATTGCCAAAACATTGAAACAACTAGGTAATGTCCTTTAATAAGCAAATGAATAAACTTTAGAATTCCAAACAATGGAGTATTATTCAACACCAAAAATAAATGAGCTAAGAGGTTATGATAAGATATGGACATATTATTAAGTCAAAAAAGTCAGTCTTGAAAGGCTACATACTCTGTGATTCCAGCTATATGACATTTTGAAAAAGATAAAACTACGGAAACAGCAAAAAAACAATGGTGGTAGTGGCCAGGAATTGAGGGAAAAGAGATGAATAGATGGAGCACAGGGGATTTTTGGGGCAGTAAAAATACTCTGTATGAAACTATAACAGTAGATACGCACCCTTATACCTTTGCCCAAACCCATGGAATGCACAACACCAACAGCAAACTGCAATGTCTAAGGTAAACCATGGACCTTGGGTGATAATGTGTCAATGTAGGCTCATCAGTGGTGGGGAGGGGCAAGGCTATACCTGGACGCAGGGGGAGGGAATGTCTGTACCTTCTTTAATTTAATTTAGCTATAGAGAAAAAATGAATATTATCATTGTCAAGGAAGTTGGGAAAAAAATCTGCCTTAGGAAAAGATGATTTCATAGCTGTAAATAAACTTATAAGAAAAAATATTTTTATTTCGTACATAAATCACTTTGGAGAATAGAGATGGGGAATGTCTCCAGGTTGTTTTGTGAGGCAATATAACTTTGAAACTGATCCTAGATGAAGACAACAAGACAAAAAGTTATAGATCAATCTTCCTTTATGAATATAGAAACATTCTAAGTACTTCAAAGGGAAACTGAATCTGCCATGTATAACTAAAATTAAATGGAAGACAAACTAAAACAAAACATCATAACCATGAAAGATTTTCCCAGAAATGCAGACGTTTGAATATTAGAACTCTCTTCTTTCAGGCTGCCTGGGTGTCTGAAGGGGTTGGGTGTGTCTGACTCACGGTTTTTGATCAAGTCATGATCTCTGGATTGTGAGATGAAACCCCAAGTGGGGCTCTGTGCTTAGCACAGAGTCTGCTTGAAGATTCTCTCCCACTCCCGTCCCCCACTCACATACCCTCTCTCGCTCTCTTTCAAATAAGTAAATCTTTAAAAAAAAAAAAAGGAAACTTTCTTTTTGCTTCACCATAATGTATTGAGGAGAAAATAACATAGGCATGCAAAGAAACACATAAACAATTTAAAAAATTTGTAAGTGATTTGTGATTTAAAACAACAACAACAACAACAACAACAAACACCTGTTTTCAAATTTGGAAGAAAAAGGGATTTGTATAAATCTAGTTTTTATTTAGGGTTGTTAAGAACTCTTGGCCTTTAAACAGAAAATGAGTTTTTGAAAAGATTATCACAAATAAAATCTTTAAATCTTAAAAAAAAAAAAAAAAAAAGCGGGGGCCACCTGGTGTTTCAGTTGGTTAAACGTCTGCCTTTGGCTCAGGTCATGATCCCTGGGTCCTGGGATCAAGCCCCATATTGTGCTTTCCTGCTCAACGGTAGCCTGATTCTCCCTCTGCACCTCTCCCCGCTCATGTTTTTTTTTTTTTTTTTTTCTCTCTCTCTCTCTCAAATAAATAAATAAAATCTTTAAAAAATATATTATTATAAAACTAATAAAATTATTGGCTCATTTTGAGACTCAGGTTCCTGGCCAGGCTACAGAAAGCAGTGGCTGCTACCACATTGCTCTTCTGGATGGTTAAGAGCCAAACGCTCCCAGTTTGCTTAGCTTCCCGTTGTGCCCCAGGAACTCAGTGTTACAGAACCCCTGCTATCTGCTCCATGATCACTTCTACTCCGCAGACTCAGTTCCGCAGCCGCTATCACCGCCAGGACCACAAAGAGAGTGCGCTGATGCTCCCACAGCTGCTCATTCTTAGCTGATTCATTAAAGTCGGCTGAAGTTTTGTTTGGTTGAGGAATTTCTGCTCTAGTGTAGAGGACTCATTCTCAGCTTTCAATTTTGAGGGGATTCTTTGTCTCGCACTAAGATTTTTCATAGGAAGGTGCTAGTAGGTCAAAATAATGACAGATATCCATGACAAATAGCAAGAAGAAAGACTGACCACTAGAGCTGGTCCTACTTTACAATTACTAGATATATATAGTAAGGTCAGGAAAAGAAAGAAACAAATGGATTGAGAAGGAAGAAACAAAGTCCTCCTGATACACAGTTGTTACGACTGTCTGAACAAAAAATTTAGACAATCTATATACAACCATTTGAATTAATAAAGCTTAGAAGTTTTGCTAGAAACAAACCAGTATTTTTAAAAAAATTAATTTTTTATACCCAACAACAATAAATTAGAAATGGAATTTTGATAAATATTTCATTTATAATCACAGCAAAACCAATTCAGTGCCATGCAACAAAACCAATTAAGTGCCATGCATAAGAATAAATCTAGTAAATATTGATTAAAAGCTTTAAAATATAATATTATTTTAGGATCTAACAGAAGATCTAGAAAAAATTTTTCCTATTCATATTTAGATATAAGAAATATTAGAGATTACAATTCTTAAATAAATCTATATATTCAATACAATTCCATTTAAAATGTCTAATGTGATTTAAAAAAAAATCTAAACTCAAAAAACTGAGTCTAAAATTCACATGAAAGAGTAAAGGGCCAAGAGATAATTATAAAACAAAATTAAATCGTTTGGTGATTGCATCGAAAGAGTTGTGCTTATCCTCATACTTGTTATGCATGTAATGGTGTAACATTAAGAATAAAAGTTGCTGTAGGCTTTTGATAACCTTTTTCAGATTAAAGAATTTCCATTCTATTCCTAGTTTGCTATTTTTTAATCATAAAAGGATGTTGAATTTTATCAAAATGTTGGGCATCCATTGAGATGATTATAAGCTTTTTATTTTTCTCCTTTATTAACATGGTGAATAAGTTTCATGTCATTAACCTTTCTTGCATTCCTTTGATAAACTCTGCTGGCTTGTAATTTAAAAAATAATTGATAGATGCAGTTTACTAATTTTATTATAGGATTTTTTTAATCTAGTTTGGGAAGTGAGATTTATTGTATTTTTCTTTCTAGTATGGTATTCATATAGACTTTGTGGGGGGGGTTCTTCTTTTTTGGCTCTTTGGAATGGTTTGGTTCTTGAAAGATGAGCAGAACTGACATCTAAACCTGGATTTGATTTGTTCCTGTTGTTTTTTGGTTATTTTAAGTTATTGATTCTATTTCTTTAATGGTTTTAGATTTATTTAATGATTTAATAGTTCCATATCATCCAGATTTAATTCTAATCTGACTCTTGACAGTCCCTTTAGTAATTCCATAACCACCCTTTTTAGCTCCCAAAACAACCTCATCTGGAAGTCAGTCAGTAATTAGTGAAATCCCCCAAATCTTTAACAGTTTCTCCGTACGTTCTCTTCACATTCTTCTTCCATGCTAACACCTAGCTGACACTTGGAGACAGTGAGTCCTGTGAAACCTGTTGAAATCCTCCATATGGATGTCCTCCATATTCCCAACCCCTAAAATAACCCACCTTGCTCTCTTGAAGGAACAATCAGTAATTATTGCTTCAACTCTTTTTTTTTGGCTGGTCCCTGGAACACTGCCTCTGTGAAGTCCCCTCAAATGATCTCTCCTTTATGTTTCATATTGTTGTGCTTAAGGGTGACAGAGGTTTTTTGTTTGTTTGTTCTTTGTTTTCAGTTCTTACTGCTACTTCTGGAAAATCTCCCTACCCTTAGGATCATTCAAATTTTAAAAATCTCTTGTCATCAATATATATTGCACACATTCTGAAATGCACCAAGGTAAGTGGGTATACAGTGTTCTCTAGGTCCAGGAAATTGCAGTGTTTATTGTAGACAATTAAAAAAAAATAAAAACAGTAATAAAACCAATACAAATTGTTACTTTTTTTTTAAATTACTCATGTAATTCTAAAAATGTTTGAGCCTTTGGGCATATATTTGTATCCTATCCTTTTGTTTGCTATAAGCATCTGCCAACTCCTAGGGCATTCTTTTAATTTATTTGAAGATTTTAGTTCCTGGCTCATGTCTTTCCAACATGATCTCTGTGTTAAACTTTTGAGATTTCATATTTCACATGGATTTCATATTTCACATATTTCATTCAATAGACTGAATTCTCAGTTTGACCTCTGCTTCAGTGGTCTGGTCTCCCAGACTTCTTTGGCCTCCAAGTTCATAGTCCTTTTCTTTACTAGCAATGGCAACTTGTTCATAATCTCCATTATAAGCACCCAGTCTTTTTGAACTATGTCATATGGTTCCAATTTCTTATAATAATTTTATCCAGTCATACTACTTCTTTAACTGCCCTTCATATTCCTTCCTTTCTCAAGTTAAAATTTCTAGCCTCTCTGTGTACTACCCCCTTCAATACAAAGTGTACAGAAGAGTTAATTCTCAGAAGAGTAACCCTCAACCAACAACCCTCAACCATCCAATGAGATGTCCCAGCTTTCCTGTCCTTGAGTGGGACACCTTTGATGTCCATTTTCCATGCATCTTTAGAAGGTCCTTAGAGAGACTAAGCTCCCATTTCTCAAATTGGTAACTGAGTTAATAACCCACTATTTACAATGGATTTTTAAAAACCTTCCTTGTTTCAGCATTCTTAATTCTTTACTGGTGCTTCTTAGCATTCTCAACAAATAAACTACCTGCATGAAGTTCTTGTCTCTGGCTCTGTCTTTAGGGGATCCAAAATTAATCAACTATGGATGAACTGTCTTTACTTTTAGCTAAGGTTACCCCCTCCACGTGGTTAATAGAATCCATTCCCTTGTCTACTGAGGCACATTGCTTCAGCAATTCACCCTTATTTCTTTTATTGTTCTCTTTCTTCTTTTCAAGTAGATATTCCCTTTTCTTTCTAGCTATTGTCTAATTTCTTTCCTTAGAGTCACACTCAAGGAGAGAGCTTTTTTAAAAAAAAAATATTTAATATTTCAGTATTATTAAATAATTATAATTTAATTCTGACTGTTCTTTCTTAAATATAATTTGATTTTTATCTGCCTCTCTACCTCCATACCTTTGCTCTACCTCCATATCCTCCCAGTAGCTACTTTTGTAATGATGACTTATGATTACTTGTGATTACTTGTGGTTACTTGTGACTACCTTGTTGCTAGATTCAGTGGTCAATTTGTCATTTTCTTGATTTACTCAGATGGTAGCTATATAATCATCACGTGGTTTCCTCAGTTCCCCACTTCAGAGAGCTCTGGCGCTACTCAGATCCCAACCTTCTGATGCTGGCAGCCTGGGTCATTCCTTCTCTCAATGTTGAAGAGGGACTGAGTTTGCTTCATTGCAGTGTGGGGAGAGGTAAGGGCTAAATACAAACATTTTCTTCCAATCTATGTTCTCACTACTTCTTGGCCATTCACAGCTTGACATTTGAGTCCTCTTCTTCCCACCAACCCCTCAAACTTCTACATTTCTACCACTTTATGGTAACTTTATGGCAGGATTCAGATTCCCTGGGGATATTAAGTTTTTGTTAATTGTTAGGTTCTATGATTCTCTTGGGTTTCTTTCTTTATTTCTTCCTCTTTTTTTTTTTTGTTTTTGTTTTTAAGATTTTACTTATTTATTTGAGAGATTACAATTAGGCAAAGAGACAGGCAGAGAGAGAGGAGGAAGCAGGCTCCCCCTGGAGCAGAGAGCCCAGTGTAGGGCTTAATCCCAGGACCCTGGGATCATGACCTGAGCCAAAGGCAGAGGCCTTAACCCACTGAGCCACACGGACACCCCTGATTCTCTCTGGTTTCTATAGTTTCCTCAACTTTGATTTTGAAGAAAGAATAAGAAACCCAAACTAATTTTCAATCTTAACGAGAATCTGTGAAATAAGGGTTTAACTCAGCAGGCTTGAGCTCTTCAAGCCCTACGCTTGCAGATAAAAGTCTGTCTTCAGGAGGACTAGCCCTTGACCTGTTGCTGTGCTTAGAATTTCTGAGCCCTTAGAATGTCCTGCCTGGTCAGAAGGTCTTAGCATATCTCAGCCTTTCGGCCATATTGCATCTGTTTGACCAGATAGTTCATGCTAATAAATTGACTTTGATTAATGACTGTTTCTGTGTGTCTGAAGCTCTGGGCCACACTATGCAGACAGGGAAGCTAAGGTCAATCATGCCATTGCCGCCTGCCTATGTGACTAATCCTCAATCAAATCCCTGTATTCCAGGGCTTGAGTGAACTCCCTGGTTGATAATGTCATACCCCGTTGCTGGGAGCATTGTGTCCCTGTGCAACTTTCCTGGGAGAGGACACTTGGAGGCTCTAGGTTTCTCCTGGTCTTCGTCTACATGTTTTTTCCCTTGGCTGATTTGGATCTGTATCCTTTTTCTGTAATAAAGTGTAACCATGAGTACAAGAATTGGAGAGAGTCCTTCAAGTGAATCATTGTGTCCAAACGTATAGTCTTGGGGACTCTGACACAGAACAAGATATCTAAAATAAGGGAATAAAAGGATTGGGATTTTGGAGAGTAAAAAGGATGTGAGGAGAATTTGTTTGGGAAGAGCTGTGCTGTGACTTCCATGCACCTCAAATTTAGTGAAAGACTTTACCAGGATTCCTAGGAGAACTTCCATCCTACTGGATCAGTGTTTGACTCCCTGTTGGAACATGTGACCTGATTAGTTGTGTTTGAGGTAGGAATGATGATAAAGGGTGCTATTGTGCAGAGTGTGGCGTGCACTCTGAGTCTGTTTAAAGTAATAATACATGTATGCGTTCTGTGAACAATATGGGCCATGCCACACACACACACACACACACACACACACATACACATGGTGAAAGAGAGGCAAACAGAGAAATATTATGGGGTTTTTCTTAGCCTTGTCCAGCAGTGCTGCCTGTAGGAACAAAGAAACCTTAGCAAAAAGAGAAAATTCTGGAGTTCTATGGGCCAGATAAAATAGCCTGTCTTAACTGTACCAAGGAGCTTCAGGTAAGAGATCTCAAACAAACAAACAAACAAACCAAAAACAACCCTCTAAAATCACCCACCAAAACATATAGTCAGCTTTAAGTACGTGCCGGGTCTGGGAAGTACAAACTCAACAAAATACTCATCAAGTAAGAATTTTTTCTACTTTTCCCTTTTTTCCCTCCCCATTCATACCCAATGGAATGTGATCAAATACCCTGATGGGTAAGATGAGAAAGAGGGGTTGAAGCATAAGGTAGGAAAAGAGAGATTGCAACCCTCTTTCCTGACCTATTGCTTAATACAAGTTCAAATAGAGTATAGGAAAAGATTTAACTTCAAACCAAGTTTAGAATTTTAAGACTAGATATATTTGGTGACTGTATTGCGATTGCATTATTATTAAACCACAGGACATCTTGTTGCCTAAGATTGATTGGAAAGTTATGGGGCCATGGGAGTTTTCTTCCAGGGGCAGGGGAGAAACTTTTCCCACTAAACACAGTTTAAAGAGTTATTGAGGGGAAACAAAACAAAACAAAACAAAACATTGTTTCATTCTTATACCCAGAAGGCTTGCTTGTTTAATATATCTGTAACACCTACATCGTACATGTTTGTAAGAGTGTGGTTCAGGTTTTAATGTTCAGTCTTTCTTCCCCTGTGGATTGATACAAACTCTTCAACAGGAATAACTAAGGGAGAACATGGTCTTTTCTTCCTCTGAGTAATATTGTTATTTGTTTTCTTGTGGCTTTCATTTGCTGATCTTTGCTCCCATGGATACAGCAGCAAGGAGATCAGAGGAATGGACTGTGTAGGAAGTTCGTACCATACCCATTCCACTGCGCCCTGTTGTCTAACGGCTATCTCTGCCCCACATTTACACTGGATGCCCCTGGCATGACCTGGCCATCAGGTTCCCAGAAAGAAGGGCTCGACGCCCTGTCAGAGGAGAAATGGATATGAGTGAGACTGCAGAGACCTCTTCTCAAACTCCTCATTTCTTCCCAGAAGTGTAGGCTCTTGGGGAGTAAAGCAGCCACTCTGAGCAGAAGAATTGGATAACGATGGTCCCCCATATAATAAAGGAGAAGAGGATGCTGAGAGACGGATTTGACAGGTGCTACCCCACTGCATTGCAATTACTGGATTTTTCAATGGGCCTTTGCAGAATTAAGGAAAATTATGGAAGATAGAAACTGTGCAGTTGCTTGTTTGTCATTTGTTTGTTTGTTCGTTTTTAACTGTCAGTGAGCTTTAAGATTAGTTTAGTCCTCATCCCTCGGAAGAGGTGAGCAAGGCCTCTGTTAGCAGAGCAAGTTCCAAGAATCTGCCAAGGTGGGAAAAAACATTTGGAAGAGAAAGACAGGCAGTGGCGAGGAAGCTGTTGCTAATCATAAATTAACTAGGTCAGTCACACAGAAAAAGTTGGGCCCAATACTCTTTTTGGCAAGTAGGGACTTGAGGTTTTTATATTTGAATAGTCTTCCAAGTAGGGGTGGGTTACGGTGGAGTTAGTCCTGTGGACTCAGTGACCTCTAATAAAATACCAAGTCTCAAACATGATTGGCCAGGGGCAGATGGGGCCACATAAATAAAATCTGCTTTTAAGTTTAATTATATCAATAGAGCAACAAGTACTATGTTTACATATTCAGGACTGATAGTTGATGGATTTTTCTTATATTAACCATTTAAGTAAGATAATTATTTGCCATTCTGTGACATTTAATTATAATGCTATGACTGATCTACATAGTTTGAAGGGAAAAATTGCTTTATATGTCATTTAAGATTTGTATGAACACATTTAAACTGCAGAAAAGATTGCTTGGAAAATGCAGAGGTGGCTCCCAAGAGCTCTTGATTACCTTCTATATCAAGATCATTTTTTAAAAACCGGCTGTATTATCACAGCATAATTTCAAGGTGACCACCTGTCAAAGAGCTTCTGGGAAAAAAGGCAAAATGTCTCTCTCTCTTATTTGTGCACTTACTTTTATAAACATTTCTAATTTTCCAGAGGGTATTGCAGGCTAAAATTTTAATGAGATCGCAATAGTTAGCAATGAGTAAATAACATGAATTCTCAGTTGACATAAATTTTATGCCAGGTTTGAATGATGAAGGTAAAAGCTATCACGGAGACTGGAAACAAATTTATTAGCAGATGTTTAGTTGTGCAGGAGAGATCTACATGAATAACAAAGCTTCCTCTATTCCTAGCGAGAGCTCTCAATTTCTCTTTTTCCCAGGAAGTGCATTGTACTCTGGACTGAGTTGAGCCGTAATTAAGCTGTACCAAGAAAACATTCAAGTGACAATGATTCGCAAATGATCAGATTATTGTGGGTTTAGCTTAGGGCTTCACCAGCTGGAGTGATTTCTCTATTATACCCATATGTCTGTTAATAAATTTGATTCAAATGTGAAACAATTACAGATATTTTAGAGACTGAGCAGAACAATTAAAAACAAATAAAGTTCTTCTTGTGACTTGGTCTTCAAATGAATGAAGAAACTGAAATGATGGCACTGAAAAATGCGACTTGGCTAATGATTACAAGATGAGAAAAAGCAGTTAGCAAGTTGTGATTGTCTTGTCTCAGACACAGTGTGTCGGCCCATCGCATCCCACTGGATGGCTAAAGACAATGAAACTTACAACCCATGATGTATTGTGCAGACTTCAAAGGAATGCCAGTCTTATCTTCCTGAGTTTACTTCATAAATGTGTCCATGAACGTGGAGGGGAAAGATCATCAGCACAGTTAGATTAAGAAGAAATCATTTGGAACAAAATACTGTGCTTGCAAAAGAGTGTCTTGATGAAGATAAACGTGGACAAAGGGAATTTCTAGAGTTATTCTTTCAAAATGAGCTAGCTCTCTGAAGGAGAAGAGGCTTCCTCCTTCCTGGAATTGGTCAATTTTCCCCTTTTCCTAAATCTACTCTTTGAGCTGAAGATAAGTTATTTGCAATGTTCCACTGTCTCTTATTACATATCCCAGTTTAAATGATCTCGGAGAGTTGGCTACAGTTCTGTGCAATCTTTATAAATTCATGATCTTACTAAAAAGGGTGTTACCGAAACTGCTGACCTCTCCCATCCTCACATCTTACAACACGCTCTCCTGACAGCTGTATTAGCAAAATTGTAAATCTAGTAAGGAACATATTAATATGGAAAGGTCAGTACATGTCAGAAATGGTAAAGTGTAGATAACTGATAGAAAATTACAAATTGGGAACTGCTTTGAAGAAGGCAAAAGACACATTGACTGGTTCAATATATTTGAACTTCAGAATATTTGTATTAATGGCTTGAATCACTGCGAATTCTTTGGAAATTGATCAAATCGTGTATTCTTCTTTGAGGGGGGGGTACTTTTTCTGCTCTTTATCCTTCTTGCTCACAAACTGACGTGTTCCTTCCTCAGATCTGTTTTTTACAGTAAAATTCTCATTTCCTCTTTGTAGAAAATAACACGGTTTCTGGAAGAAGCAGTTATTATTTACCCAAAGGCTGGGATTGGTTGAGGGGTAAATAAACCCACGAGAGTTCTATTTTTTAAAAAAGCAGCAGTATATGCAGGTATATAAAACAATGTCAGAATTACTTGTCATCGGAAGAGCAGCATGTTAACACAGTACTTACTTGTTTTTAAATGAGTTAGTTTTGGTTTTTGGAATGAAAGGCAAGCATGAAAGGATGCTTCCCTGGTTGAAATAAATGAACAGTTGCGTATTCAAAGATCAAATGCCACAGTGCTCTTATGTTGCCTTCTTAACGACCTGCAAGACGGACAGTTTAGGGACAGCTCCAAATTGTACATACAGGTAATGTTCTCTGAGTAGTCTGCAGTTAGCCCGGGACCAGCTTCTGGATTCGGGGAGGTGATTAGAACATTACTACTACATTGGGATTGTTGCATTTTCATGTTAATTTTCTCACGTGTATGGAGTAACTGTTTGACACTTGATTATATAGGCAGGGCAGCTGTTGTTTCATTTTGACAGACAAACAAGGTCAGGCCCTGAGAAGCAAGAGGATTTGCCACATTCATTCAACCAGCCCGTGAAAAGGTGGCCTGAAACAAAAGGTATTTAATGCTCCGAGTCCAAGGCTGCCTAATACAACAAAGGCATCTGAGGCCAAATAAATGTAGAAGTTCCTGAAGCATCTAGATAAATCCCATAACAGATTAGTGAAGGTCATCAGGTGTTCCTAATATACATCTCCTGCTTCTTCAGGCTAACGTCATGGAGGGCGGCCACGCAATCCTCTATAAAACCTTTTGCCATCGCTGTCAGCGATGGGGTCCTGGACTCCAGGCCTGTTGGCCTGTCCCAGTGAGCCATTTCTCAAGTTCTTATCTTCCGGGTACAGAAGCATATTACTAGGGAGTGTGAAGGGAGGTTGACTTTAATCTTAATTGCCTGCATGCATAACAGTATTTTTTAAATGATCTCACTCTGTAAAATATAAAACCCTACCACCCCACAGAAGTCAGAAATCCTAGAGTGGAGCAAAGGTTATTAGAAAAGAAAAGCCAAGCTTGCAGTTACTCTGTCTTCTCTCCCTCTGAATTTGCCATCAAAATACAGACGCAGTTCCAAGCAGAGCACAGATTACAGAAGCCACAGTCCGTGCAGCTACTCTACCCCTGCTCAATTTGCAGGCCAGGCCACGTACTTATCTAAATGTTATTTCAATTTGTTTTCTTCTCTGATGTTAGAATGCTCTTCTGAAATCTTTGTTCAAATAACCTGTCTTTGCAAATAGCTCAGCATACATTCAGAGTGCCGTGCATGTGGCTTTGCCCATAATAGATGTTTTGTTAATCAACATTTAAGTTTTGCTATGATTTATGCCATGATTAAGGCGTTCCTTAACCTCGTTAGGGAGTTATCCAATCCTACTAAAAAAAAAAAAACTATGGAGGCCAGATGTGGCTTCAAGCACTGGAACATATAATGTCTTTGTTAGTCAATACAAGGTAAACATAAACCAGCTTCCTTCGATAGTACCTATGTTCCTGTATTTATATACTGAAGGTTTTTAAATCCAAACTAGTAACATGTTGTACTTTCAGTTGCTTGTAAGACAATCTGTGATCTAACATCACAAGAGAAACAATGGGCAAAACTCATTTACTTCCTAAATGTAGGCGGCATGGGGTTGGGAGGGACGTAGGGCTCTGGGCTAGCTTCATATGCGGACAGGTAATCTGATTGAGAATATTACGGTGTCCAGTCCTGAGGAAAAAGTTTAGAACTAAAGCCTCTGTGAGGGCAGAAACTGCTGTTTCTAGAACCCATGCCACTGTTGAGCTTGAAAATTTTTCAACAACATTTCAGTGCTTGGTACCAGCTGTTTTTCAGGCACATGAAAATTTCGGATATATCCCAAGGTAGCTGCGAAGGGTAATCAAGGGTAGAAAGTCCATGATATGTCAAATTTCCCCTCAGATGTATCTTCAGTACACATGTGCTTTCAAGCCAGAGAATTCAGATTTGAGCCCTGCCTGGCTAGTCCTGTTGCTTATTTGCCCTGTTATTTTGGGCAAGTTATTTTAGGTCCCAGGTTCTTCATTTCCTCACTCACACAGTGTAAAAATAAAATCTGCTTGATTAACTTACGCATGCTTAATTGCCTAGCAAAATTGTTGACATTAAAATAATAGTAAGTATTACTAGTATTTTTATTGGTTTTCAGTAGCATTTAATATGATGATACATGTGAAAATACCCTGAAAGTTCTATAACACCATATGCAGCCACTTACTACTGTAATTACTGTTCCACATCAATGTTTTCTAAGCATACAAACAGAATTGTAGATTTTATATACATATAACATTTCAAAACTAAGTTTTAAGGCATCAAGTGAAAATATTTTTATTTATACATGTACATTTATAAAAATATGTGTGCATATACATATTTAATATCATTTTGCATTTCATTATCAAAATTACTCATCTAGAAATATTGCTGTGTGATCTTTGCTGACCTGAGGAGTTTTTTGTTTTTTCTATTTTATCTATTAAGAGGATATCAAAACAATCTATGTCATAGATTTGTGGGGAGAATTAAATGGAGCAGGAGTACTTAGAGATAGACCCTTGATGATTATTAGTTAACTATGGATCTCAAAGGAATGAACTATAGCTGAGTTAACTTTTAAAACATCACATTCAGCTCCAATACCATATCACTCTTTACACATTTTGCTATATGTAAAAAATAACATACATGTCAGAAAGAATAAATTGATATGACTTAGAGGCAATATTATGCTTTTTACTCTGGAAGATCCTGAAATCCTTGATTTCTCATATCCTTTGGGCGAACACGACTCTGGGTTTTATAACCCTGTACCTTCCTGGAAGTCCAACACATGAGAGTTTTTCAGTATATGTTGCTTGGTGGAGTCAACAAAATATAAATGATGAGAGTAACACTACCATGGAAAAGCAGGTAATGAAATTACCTGAGGGCATCCATCGCTCTTAGGCATGTATTCTCCTAGACAGTTGCAGTATCTAGGCTATTATCAGTTCCTCCTTAAGGGGAGAACGTGCAAGTGTACAGCATGCAATGTGTCAGGATAGCCTGTTTCCACATGGTGTTTCCTCCTCCCATACCCCCACATATAGTAATGAGCATTGTTTATGCAGACCACTGCTATAATAATTTGTTCTCAGGACATAGGAAATAACGCATATTTCTGCATGACCCAAATGGGGCATTCCTAAAAGATGTGATAATTGCTACATGCCTGGCATTTTTATACACAGAAAGGTAAAGAAAAACTGTCCTGATGGCTTTTCTAAATTAAGCTCTCTCATTGATTCAAAGATGCCAAGTCAGGACACAGAGATACATTTGGATCTTTAAATGTTTTCCTTGTTTTATTTTTCCTTAAATCTGAGCAACATTTACAGGTCTCTTTTTCCTCAAAAAAAACAAAAACCAAAACAAAACAAAACAAAAAAAAACCATACCGAACATATGTCTATTTCATTTAGATCCTAAGCTAAAGGAGAACCATGTGCTCCAGCAATGATCTACATTGCCTCAGGGCTTGGGAGAATTTAATCATTTATTTGGATCCACAGATAATTGCCTAGTCAATAAACTTTGATGTGGGAATGTAAATGATTGCATTTGAAGATTACATTTTAAGTGTTTATAATTATGCCCAAATTTTAGGATTTCTGTGAATATTTTAAAATATATGCTAGAACAGAATGATAAAAAAAAAAAAAAAAAAAACCTTGCAACTTTACTCTGCTAATTAGCTTTCCATTGGAAAAAATAGTGAATTCTAGATTACTTGAAACAGATTTTACTTCTTCTCTAGTAAGGGGATTCTTTTAAGACTAGAAAGGGTGATTTAGATGGAACTGAAGCTCAAGAAACTTACACAATGGATGATTTATGACCTAAGATGCTAAAAATAATTGACAGCATAACTATGGCCTGTTACGTTAAGGATCTCTTCTGGGGATGGTGATTAACGGAATAAGATCATTCTAGATGGAGGCCTCCAGCGGACAGGGTACAGGTCCACGATCACCTCTGTATCTGTACATAATGAATTTATATATGGCATTTCCATCAAACTTATGAATAGTTGTAATAATAACTACAACTACAACTGACACCATGCACTGAACAATTTTGCCCCAGTTTCTCTCATTTTATTTTCACAACCAAATGATGAGCTAACCATTATAGCCTCAATTGGCAGAGGCGATACTAAATGAATTAATTTATCTATCATTATTCATCTTAAAAGTGGCAGAGTCAGTACTTAAACACTTGTCTGTCTGATTTACAGCCTATAATATTGCCACTACTTTACTCAGTGCCTCTTGATGGCTTACTCAAGATTTTTTTTTTTTAAAGTGGTACTAATAGGTAATAGTGTGGAGTGTGTGATAAACAAGAGAGAGAGTAAATTACATTAAAATAAATATTAAGACTGCATTCAGATTCAAAAATTCAACTGTAAAATTTAGAATAGACAGAAATTTGAGTTAGTAATATTTCATGTGAAATTGTGATGTAGCTTCCTAAAATTTTGACTATATTAATAGCTCTCTGTGGGCCATTTTGGGCAGGCAGGATAATTTTTCATTGCGGAGAGCAGTCTGTTTGGGAAGAGATTTAGTACCCAGACTCCCCACTCGCTAATGCCCTTAGTCCATCCAGGTAGTGAGAGAATGCCTCTAAATAAAAACACTCTCTCCACCTGCATGGTCTGCTTCTCGCTGCTACATTAATAGACATGGACCAGTTAGAAAAGAGGAGTTAATCAATAAAATACTTTAATCTGGACAGAAATTATTGAGTCTATTTACATCACATTTTAAAAAGAATCTTCACTGTTAAAAGAATGTCCAGAGGATAATTGATTCAAAATTGTTGCCTTTGGTGAAACACCCCAGTACTTGTATAGTACATTTCACATGTTGCCTTAACTTGTTTCCGTTGGATTTCAGTCACTTGCAACCAAACCATCCTCATAGGGTAGCATAGCGTTTCTAAGACTTCAAACTGTATAATAGAGTATTGCATATAAGAAGTGCTCAAAGAATTAAGATTATTTAGTCTGAAGAAAAACGTTGAAAGAGGACATGGTGTTTCCCAAAATTCCATGAAAGATACGGCTGAGGAATTAGACTTGTGTTAATGCGCCCCAGAGGGCAGAGCTGAGACCAGTGGCTAGATGATGGAATAATTAGGAACGGCCGAAGATGAAAAGGCAGTCTTGACAAGTGGGCCCTCCTTTATCATTCTATATATTCAAGAGGAGGCTACCTCCTGAGATGTTGACTATGAATGAAATGGGAGGTTAGATTTTTGAGGTCTCATTCAATGATTTTAGACCCTATGATTCTATATCTTTGGGGTATAAGGTCACTGCAGATGCACTTACTTTTAACTTGTTTGATAAAATGCCTTCCCTTTCCTCCTACATTCTCTGAATACATATCAAGTGATGCTTTCTCTTGAAGACCTATTTTTAGATGCACAAAAACTGCGTAGATTTAGACAGAGATCAAAATAGTCAAGCAGCCCATCAGGGTCCCCAGAGCTTTCTGCACCTGAAAAGAAGAAAAGAAAAATCCAAACACTTTATTAGCAACTGTACACTCTCCTTAGAACACATAGGCTTAGCCTGCTGTGTTGCCAACACTTAGTCTCCCCTCCTCCGGGGAAGCACTCAAAGCCAAGCTCATCAGGGCTGAAAAACATTCCGGCAAGGAACAAAGCGTTCGTGGTTAATGAACTGGTCCAGCAGGACTAGCCTGCTAATGGGAAACTGGTCCCCTCTGACACTCAGGTGAACAATTTCCCCTGATTTCTCAGCCCCCTACTTTTTCTTTTTTAACAGAAGAAGGAAAACCTCTTTGATTACTATTAAGTTCTTATGAGGCTGTGAAAATCTCCTACCGGAATCACTCTAATTCTGTGACACACAGAATTGGCCCAGTGTTCCACAATCAACAAGGATTACACAGGGTACAATCACTTTTTCCCCATCTCCCTTGGCTCTGGGTACATTTCTTCCCTTAAAACCGTGTGCTCCTGAAAGAGGAAACAGAAGAAGACACGAGGCGAGTTTTGGCTTCTTGAAATTTTTTAGTTTTTCACTTTTAGAGTTAGTCCCTGAGTGGGAGAACTTGGATCTTAGGATGGACTGGGAATAATTCTCTCTCAAAACAGACCAGCCCTGCTTGCCTCTCCCGTAAGTGAGAGGATCATCCTTTTGTTCTGCTATGTAATTTCTCTCACCTTATTCTTTTATTTCCATTTCTCTTTTTGGCTTTTTTTTTTTTTTTTTTTTTTTTTTTAAGATTCCATTTATTTATTTGACAGGCAGAGATCACAAGTAGGCAGAGCGGCTGGCAGAGAGAGGGGGGTTAGCAGGCTGCCTGCTGAGCAGAGAGCCCGATGCAGGTCTCGATCCCAGGCCCCTGAGATCATGACCTGAATCGAAGGCAGAGGCTTAACCCACTGAGCCACCCAGGCGCCCCTCTGACTAAGTTTTCTAATGGACGTCCCAGAGGCTCTGCTCTAGGTCCTCTGTACTTCCCCATATTATGTAGTTCCTTAAGTTACCTTGCCCTGTTAGCTTTATTTCTGGTATGATTTTACCATTATATTGAATGTCTCCATTCTGTATCAGCCATTGTTGATCTCTACAAAGCTCCCTGTTTCTTGCTTTCTTATTGACTCTTGCCCTGGGATGTTCTTCCACAGCCTAATAAAATGTAATATGTTGTCAGTGAGCTCACTACCGTTCCAGGGTAACTGCAGCTATGTCTTGTCAACACAGGGACCTCAGATGTTATTATTTGTCTCCTTGGGCACCTCCAGTGCCCTGTGTCTCACCACAAACACTCTTACATTACAGTGGTTTTCAGATATAGGCTTCACTATTCATTTCCTGAATACAAGCCTGGTCGAGGACTTCCTTCTCATGGCCACGCTGTGAAAACACATTGTTTAAATGGGTACCATAAATACTAAAAATAAGAGCATTAAAAGTTTGGTAGGAAACAGTTATCTGTCCTCTGAGGCTACAAAACAAACAAATATGTCTATATCAAATATTCATCCTCAGAGAGGTAGAAAAGACCAAATGTCCCATCCACACTCCTCAGGACGGCCCTCACTTGTTAATTGTGATACTATTTCTTGTGTTCGTTGCTTCTTAGACCTAGTGGCCACCTGCCACTCAACACTGATTCCTCAATCTGCACGGCTTTTCTGATGAACATGTGGCTAAGTGCTTTGCATAAGATTTAGGACCTAAGTAGTATGATCTGGATCATAGGCACTCTTATTCTCTGCCAAATCTTTTCCATCACTAGTTTACATTTTGACCAAGGTAGGAAATTCAGATATCTCTCCCAGAGAAGTTTCACTGATCTTGAAAACTCAAGACTTATAGGTTGAAGATTAATTATGATGTTCCATTTCTAGTATGTCACCAAATGGCTAAAAAAAATTTGAAATAATTACCAGATGTGTCAAACATGTATACATTATAAAAGGCCCAAGTAATAAACATTGCTATGATTTAAGAATCACAAGTAAGACACAGAGAAGTGGGGAGAATCAATGAAGAAAGCTGTAAAGAAAAATGACTATCTATGTGAAAACATTAACATTTTATAATATTATTCTTTTTTTTTTTTTTTTTTTTTGACAGACAGAGAGCACAAGTAGACAGAGAGGCAGGCAGAGAGAGGGAGGGGGAAGCAGGCTCCCTGCTGAGCAGAGAGCCCGATGTGGGACTCAATTCCAGGACCCTGAGATCACAACCTGAGCCAAGGTAGAGGCTTAACCCACTGAGCCACCCAGGTACCCCAGCATTATTCTGAAAAAAGTTAGATCTGGTTTGTATCAAATAGATTATCATCATAAAACTCCAGTGTATCTTTTGAAGCATTTGGAGTTTGGGGAAAACACTGCAACTTCTGGAATGGAATCCTCCTGGAAACTCTGCTTTGGTGGGTAAATAATATGCCCTCAGGGATTTCTGTACATCTCTGAACCCTAGGAGCTATGTACAGTGCTGTCTTTCCTTCAGCTGGCCTCTTGGATGTGTGAACATGCTACAAAGCCGGCTGGGTCTGTCAATCTGGCCGCCCCAGTTCTGTCTGCTAGGGGGACTTTCTTTTCTCCATGTTTTTGTAGGTCAGTCCTAAGAAGATTTTGAGTTATGATTTCATGTGTTATTTATGTGGTACATTCCATGTTACTGGAAACGATAGTGGGTGAACATTGCCTTGTTTTCTAATCAATCACCGGTCCATGTAGTGATCAAGAGATTTGTGTCCAAGTCATACTTGGCTGATCTTCAGTTTCATAGTGAGATCTCGTTTAGCAAATGGAGTCATTGTCTTCACACCTGTGGACAAGACCGCATGACCTCTGAATGAGTTCTCATTCTTAGAAATAGGCCTATGAATTCTTCATATCAAATTTGATCTTTGATTAATGTTTCCTGCTTCAGAGCATAGATAGAGAAGCATAGGCTGATGGAAACAAGGTAGGGGACATTTTTTCCTAATTTGCTTTTTTTTTTTTTTTTTTTAAGATTTTATTTATTTATTTGACAGGCAGAGATTACAAGTAGGCAGAGAGGCAGGCAGAGAGAGAAGGAAGCAGGCTCCCCACTGAGCAGAGAACCCGATGCGGGGCTCGATCCCAGGACCCTGGGATCATGACCTGAGCTGAAGGCAGAGGCTTTAACCCACTGAGCCACCCAGGTGCCCCTTCCTAATTTACTTTTGAGTGGTGCTCCTATTATTGTAACTTTGGCACTTTGAGGCTGCATTTTAGGTAATTTCCCTGCATTTTTTCCCAATTATTGTTTTGGTTTTAGGGATTTATAATAGAACTGGAAATTTCTGGGTTTTACTGAGGTTTGCCTTAGGTAAATATTGCTTAAACCTCATCAGTGCTGAGATCTTTCACTATGGAAGAATAGCTTTTTTCCTAAGAAATACATACAGTTTTGCTGTTACTCTTTTTCAGTTTTTCGAAGGACTGGCTTCGTTACAGTTTCTGTAGAAAATGCAAATATACTCCACTTTTCTGTCTTTTTAAAAAAAAAATTATTTATTTGAAAGAGAGTGAGAAAGGGTAGGAGCTCATGAATGCAAGTGCAAGCAGGAGGATGGGGAAAGGGAGAGGGAGAGAATTTCAAGCAGTTTCCTTGTTGAGAATGGAGTCTGACATGGAACTCTGTCTCACAATCCTGAGATCATGACCTGAGCAGAAACCAAGTGTGGGACGCTTAAACAACCGGGCCACCTAGGCACCCCTTTTCTGCCATTTTTCTATTAAATTTTCTAGAGCACATAGTTGAATTCCTCAGAAACTGAAGAGGGTAGTTTAAATGATATCTTCACTCTCATAAGAATGACTGGACTCGATTCTGGATGCTTTCTTTCTAATCTTACTTCAGCAAGTTTCATATTTTAGGTCTTGTCAGTGGCAATCCCCACTCCTGAAAGTAATTTCTCTATTAATTAGTTTCAAGCAGCAGGAATGCAATTAAAAATATTTTCAGTACTCTGTAAGCAAAAGGGGAGATCTATTTTAAGGATACAATTTTTCGCAGAATCCAGGGACATTTATATACGTAGGCTTGCAGTTGGTTTCTAGGAACAAATAGAACAAATTCTCTAGAAAAAAATAATCTCTTTTTTTCTCTCAGGTTCTTATAGTAAAAGTCATAAAAGAACAGTCAGGGAATCCCTAGAAGAGGAGATGAGTGAATTTTCCTGATAATCTTCCCTCTGTTTACTCCTCTCAGTCCTGAAGGTTTTGTATGGAAGAAAGAATTGAATGGTAAGAGGAGAGTTGGAAAGTTATTACAATTTTGGAGGTTATACAAGTTTTGAGAAAGCAAAATTTTATACTCAGTTTGGGATGGGGCATTGCCTGATTCCTAGGCATTAATTGTATTATGAGACAAACACAATTTTCAAAGATTCTTCCAGCCAAACTTGTGTCCTAATTTGTATTTCCCAAGAACCTTATAAATTATAATTATGGATGCTGGAGAATTAGACACAATTAATCTCACAAATCTGTTGATAAAGAAGTCTATAATCCATCTCTATTTTACATTCAGATGGATATTTAAGTCAAGACTTAGTTCCTTTTATTTGTGTTAACTCACAGAGATCACTCATTGGAAACTAAAGAAAAATGCCATTATTTACATTATTAAAATGGTTGGCTTCCCTTATATTATTATATCACTAAATTAGCTCTTGTTTCTTGGAAGCTTTACTTTTTTTTCCCTCTTAATATGGATATACTATCTGTGTGAGCTTGCTATTACTGAAATAATGCTACATAAATTAAAAAAAAAACACATTCTCTGATTTATAACATTAGAGATTCATTTTTCTTAGTCCTAGACTGAAGATCAGCCTATATAACCCTGCTTTGGGTTATTGGTCATCTTGAATCCCTGTTGAAGTTGGGTCAGGTCTGCTCCATATACTTTTTTATTCTTCATGGACCAGCAGCTACTGGAGATCTGTTCTCAGCAGAGTGAATTCCTGAAGTGAATGAAGATATCTAGGATAATATAAAGGGTTGTAGAAACCTCACATAAACAGTAGTGTGTGTGAGTATAGGTAGAAAATTAACGTGTGAGTCTACTTTTAAAAAGTCATCTGAACAAATGATTTTAATGTCTGATTATTCAGTGTTCTGTCTCTATCTACTTGATGTTCCAAAAATCATTTTCCCATTTTCCAGAGAAATCATGGTTTTGATATAACTTTTGTTTTATTATTTTTTAATTATGTTTCAGATTTTACTTATTTGAGAGAGAGTGACCAAGTAAGCATGGGCAGGGTGGAGGGAAGGAGGAGCAGAGGTAGAGGAAGAAGGAAAAACAGACGCCCCACTGAGCAGAAGGCCCAACACAGGGCTCCATTCCAGGACTCCAAGATCATGACCTGAGCCAAAAGCAGATGCTTAACCAACTGAGCTATGCAGGTACCCATAACTTTTCTTTTAAATTAAGGAGTTATACTTGAAGAAAATAATAGCAAAGAGCAGCTCTAGTATACATGTGTATCCTAGCATGCTTCACTTCTCTTCTAGTGACTTATACTATAATCAGAGCACAGCAAGTTCTAAAATGCGGCTTTTTCATGAAAAATGTTGGTCACTGCAAAATAGTATTATAGTATGGTGAAACGATCAGTGAATAGAGGAATTAATAGTTCTTGTGAAAACTCCAAGGGAAAGCTAATTATTTCAACTTAAAAATCACACAAGTAAAGCTCTCTTGTGTGTTTTAGTACTTATATGCATAATATTGTCTTGTATATTACAGGAATATAATGGAAGAAAAGAACACAAGGAAGTCATCTTTTAAAAATAGGTACATGACAATGATGAGGAGCCCTTTAATTCTGAATAAAATTCTTTCTTATTTTTTAAGTTGTGAGTAAGTTGTTAACAAGAATTATTATTCTGGGGCGCCTGGGTGGCTTTGTCAGTTAAGTGTAGGACTCTTGATTTAGGCACAGGTCATGACCTCATGGTCATGAGAATCAAGCCAGCTGTGGGACTCTGAGCTGGGTGTGAAGCCTGCTTAGGATTCTCTCACTCCCACACCCTCTCCCTCAGCCCCACCGCCACCTCCTGCTAGCGTGTGTGTCGGTGTGCACACTCTCTCTCCATCTCAAAAAAAAAAAAAAAAAAAAAAGATTATTATTCTGGAAAATCACCTACATGTAATTCAAACTCTCTTATTTTCTCAAAAATGGAGCTTAATCTGAGAGCATAGTGGAGAGCCTGAGTGTAGGTTATAAACAGGTATATGTTTCATTCCTTGCAAGCTAACTCAAAAGAAATTAAACAAAAAAGAAGACAGTTTGGGGAATAATAGCTAAAGTGTATTTAGATTTAGGGCTATTTTACTACTATCATTAAAATTAGTTTTTTGAGATAAAATAATGAACGCTAGCATATACAGAAGACAAGGGTTATTAACTGAGGCTTGCCCCAAACCATGTCAGGGCAAACAATGAGGATTTAAGGAGTAGAGGCAGTGTGTGCCTCTAGGTATTTCAGTCTAGTTTAATTATGTTCAATTTGGGGGCGTCCTATAGCATGCCAGACACTACTTTAAAGTATGGGGGATCAAGAAAAACTATTACTGGGGCTCCTGGGTGGCTCAGTGGGTTAAAGCCTCTGCCTTTGGCTCAGGTCATGATTTCAGGGGCCTGGGATTGAGCCCCACATTGGGCTCTCTGCTCGGTGGGGAGCCTGCTTCCCCCTCTCTCTCTGCCTGCCTCTCTGCCTACTTGTGATTTCTGTCTGTCAAATGAATACATAAAATCTTTAAAAACAAAAAAAGAAAAGAAAAACCATTACTTTTATCTGAGACCATAGGAAACTTATAGTTAAGAGCAATAAGTTGACAAGGCAAGTGGTTTTTATTTGACTAGAGTAAATTTGGTGTCTCACTATTTTAGTTAGAGACAAAGTTGTACCAAATAGACATTATAGAGATTCTTTGCTAGATAAAATGACTGGCAATGGGAAAGAAGCATCTCCTGGGGAAGCAAGTTTCACAGATGATAGCTCTTAATGGAGAGAGAGTTAACTTTCACTGTTCTACTTATTCCATGAGACAGAGAGGCAGTGTGTGTTTGCAGAGCTATGACAATGAAGCGGAAAATAGAATATGTATAAAATATTAAGCTATTCAAATTTCTTACTTTAAAAAAATATTTTATTTATTTATTTGAGAGTGAGAGGGTGAGAGAAAGAGAGCATGAGCAGGGGGAGGAGTAGAGGGAGAAGCAGGCTCCCCTTTGAGCAGGGAGCCCAATGTAAGGCTCCATCCCAGGACCCTGGGATCATGACCTGAGCCAAAGGCAGATGCTTAACAGACTGAGCCACCCAGGCACCCTTAAAATTTCCTACTTTTTAAGCTGAATTTTGTTGGCTTGATTCTTTTCATAATCTATAAATTTCAAAATGGAATTTGGATACAAAATCAAGCAATTGGGGTGCCTGTGTGGCTCAGTCAGTCAATGCCTTTGGCTCAGGTCATGATCCCAGGATCCTGGAATGGAGCCTTACATTGGGTTCCTTGTTCATTGGAGAGCCTGCTTCTCCCTGCCTTCCTGCTTGTACTCTCTCTCGCTATTTCTGTCTCTCTCTCAAATAAATAAATAAAATCTTTAAAAAAAAAAATCAAGCAACGGAATCAACCCACAAGGAGCCAAGTAAACATAGTGATGAATTTCTAGAACCTAGGTGCGGTTCAATGGGCTGAGGTCAGGAGCCGATGACCAAGAAAGAATTCTTGAGACATCTTTGGTGCAAAATGGTGGTTTATTAATGCATGGGGACAGGACCCGTGGGCAGGAAGAGCTGCTGCCCAGGGTTGTGAGGGATGGCAGGTTATGTACCCTGCGGTTGGGGGAAGGGGAGGGGAAGGAAGGTTTCAACTGAGTTTTCATATGCTAAAGAGGGCCTACAAGGTGCCAGGATGTCCCAGGCTTACCAGAGGCCTTGCCCTTGCGGCTGGATCAATGTTGTCTTTAGACCAGCCATTAACATTAAGAGAGTTGGGAGACTTTTTGGTGGGATGTCACAATCCTGCTATCAATCGTCTTTGTTAGTGAGATTTAGGACATTTGTAAGCCAAGGGAGACTCCTGTCTAGCAGGATTGTGAGCTCTGCAACTTAACTCTTTGCTTCTTGTTCATGGCAGTCAGGGCTGCCTGAGGGATGCTACACATATCATTGAGGGGGAGTGGATGGAGGGGGGCAGTGCAAGGTGCCAGTCTTTGCTTTATCTTCAGGCAGCCTCATGCTCCCTCATCAATAGTTCCCAATAATAAAATTCAAAAAAGTTGCTGAAATTGATTTTATAAAAAACAGCTTGGGACACCTGGGTGGCTCAATCAGTTAAGTCTCTGACTTGATTTCTGCCCAGGTTTTGATCTCAGTGCCTGAGACTGAGCCCCCTGAGACTGAGCCCTGCATCAGGCTCTGAGCTAGGTGGGTAGCCTGCTTAAGATTCTTTGTCCCCTTTTCCCTCTGCTCCTCCTTTGTGGCTCACACACACATGAGCTCTCTCTCTTTGTTTAGGAAAAAAAAAAAAAAAAGAAAAAGAAAAAAAAAACTTTATTTTAGAATTTTATGCCCAAATAAACTTCCAACTAATTATCTTTTGTATAAATTCAGTGTGGCTTCCTATACCTTTTACTTCTGTAGGTAGCACAGCCAAGTGAGAGTCAATGCTCAGAGTGAGGACTCCGTGAACTGCTGTAAAAGCGTCGCAGTCATCAAACAGGTTTCAACCATGTTGGACCTGTATTCCTTACAAAGGCAGGAAACAGGACTCTGGCATTTTACAAAGGTCATGAACTGCAGGTTGTGATTTGATTTAAGTTAAAGAGAGGATAACACCAATCATGTCTATCAGTGATTAATTGGAGTCTAGACTTGGTTTAAATTTTATGTAAATTGAATTTCATTGGGATGTGTGTGTAAAAACATTTCTAAATTGATAGTTGCATGAGGATTTAGGATTGAAGCCTTTTTTGGATGTTTATGATCTTTAAAACTTACAAAATAATTCAGATTTGATACTCCTCTTTAGGACAGTTTGCAAGCAACCTTGAAAGTCTGGGATAAAAATATGGAGAGTTATGTACTGTCCCCCAGCCTTGAAACTTAACAACTCTTCTTCCAGGTCAGAAACACTTAACCTCCTCATCTTATGGCCAAATATCAACTTCCTGGGTAGGTCTTTCCTTATCATATCAAGTAAGATATCTTTCCCTTGTCTGTCAGTCTCTGTTCTCCTTACCTGCTTTATTTTTCTACTTCTTGCTGGCACATTATATGTTAATTTGTTTGGTTCTTCACTTCCCCCCAACCCTCTCCGTCATTACCACCATCAGCACCTCCGCCAGAATGAAACTCCATAGGAGCAAGGATTTTTCTGTTTTATTCATTTCTATATCCTCAGCACCCAGAACAGTGTCCAGCACAATTAAGTGCTCAATAACTTTTGCTTTCAATGAATGGATATACTTGGAGTGTAAGGCTAGTTAACTGTTCAGATGCCATCTTAACTCAGCTTTTTTTTTTTTAAGATTTCATTTATTTATTTGACAGAGAAAGAGAGCACAAGCAGAGGGAGCATCAGGAAGAGGGAGAGGGAGAAGCAGACCAATGAGCAGGGAGCCCAATGTGGGACTCAATTCCAGGACCTGGGATCATGACCCAAGCTGAAGGCAAGTGCTTAACCGAATGAGCCACTCAGGTGCCCTTCAATTCATTTTTTATTATGAGTAAAATAGCTCTTGTTAGGGGTTGAGGATGTAATTTCAGGTTTCCAATTTTACCTGACTACATTTTATGAGAGAAAATGTATGCTCTGGTGGTGACCAAGAATTCAAGGAAGTCATGAATATCTTTGTATATGTCTACAGAATAATAGTCCACTTTAGTGACTTTTTAAAAATTTTTAAATGCATCAGCACAGTAATACACACATACATATATGTGGATATGCTGCATAATATCACCTTAAAATTTTACATGTTGGATATTTTATTAACTAAATTTATAGTCATTTCTTTTTTTAAACCTATCCAATATTTTTTTCTGTTACCCTTTCATTCTTGCACAAATTGAACTTTTTACACTGTGTGTTAAATTGATCTAATATGAAATCCAGTTTAATTATTAAATTTAGTTCAATATTTAATTTGGTTTAATAAAAGTGATCTTGCATATAATGTATGCATTTAATTGATATATTTAGGACAGGATAATTTTGAATAGGTTAAATATTTAATGTAGAGCAATTTTTTAAATTATTCAGGATTAAAAATAGAATAGATCTATGTTATCAAAGTAGTGAGCAGATAAATGTCACAATTTAATAAATTTCTGTTCACATTTGTGAAATACTGCCATTGCTTAATTTCTGATCACCAATTTGTCTCTGTCTATGATCTGACTAGGAATTCTATTTTATTAAAAAAGGAAAGAAGCCGAAGATCTTCAATATTGCAAAATCTTTTTTCCTTCTCTATGAGATACCTAATACCGATATCATTTTTACTTACTTTTTTCACTTTTTTTTTTTACTTATTCAGATTCTTATTAATACATTATGACCATTATTATGTCTTTAAAAATATAAGATGTTTAAAATGACTTAGCACTTCCTTCTCCTTCCTCATTCCTAAATTGCGCATCTTCAAAATTGCTTGCTGTCCGTTTCACAGCCACAACTCAAACTCCATTCCTAAACGTCCCGTCCCATGCATATGCTTTCTTTTCAAGTTCACAAGTAATTGCTGATGGGTTCAGTGTCATCTTTGATTTTTTTCTCTTTCGCAGTCCCTCATTTTTAACCCCTGCTTGCTTTTATATTTTCCATTCCCGCTGGATGGCTCAAGCTCATCATCATTCCTTCCTATATCATTACAGGTTATTTCCTGAATGGTCTCCATGGTCAGTTCCTTCTCTTACTGCTATACTTTCACTGTTCTGTATTATGCTTGTGGTGGGGTCCTACGCACTGTCATTCCTCAAATGGTGAATTCCTATGAGTGGACACTGTGGTCAAAGCCTTCAAAACGTAATCCTTAACTAACATGTAGATTTCCAAGGCATAGGGTGTAGTTTTAAATTCCTTGTCATAACTACAATGGCCTGTAGGATGTGAGTGATCTCTAGAAGCTGAGAGAAACTTCCAGTTCATGTCCAGCAAGCAGCTGGAACCCGTAGTCCTAGAGCCACAAAAATACAAATTCTGTCAACAATCCAAGTAAGCAGGGAATAAATTAATTTCCAGTCTCGCTTCCAGATGAGAATGCATCCCAAATGACATCTTCATTTTAAACTCGTAAGCCTCTGAGCAGAAGACTCAGTTATGGTGCTCAGACTCCTGACCCACAGACACTGAGATAATATATATTGTTTTAATCTGTTAAGTTTGTGGTGATTTCTTATGCAGCAGTGGAAAACTAATAGAGTTATGTAAACTAAATAATTGAGGCCAGGAAAAATTCCCCAACACTCATATCACTACATCCCTCTGACATCCCTTATACTACATCCCTGACATCTTGAATCTCAAATTCAAGCTTGAAAAGGCTACTTCTTGCAACATTAGACCACTTGCTCTTCTCTGACCATGGGATGTTTGTTTACATCTCTCTGTCAGTAAACGTGATGGGTTTTTCTTATAGTTAACAAAAGTGGGGGCATATTCTACTTATTGTAGGTTGAACATGGTAGGTAGATAGTTATGTGCACAGACATAGCACTGAAGCAAATTGTATCACAACTTGGAAAAGCTTTCCTTTCTCGATTACCTTCCCATCTATCTCAGTCAGCATGGGCTGCCTTAACAAAGGACCATAGACTGGGTGGCTCAGATGACACATTTATTTTCTCACAGTTCTGGAGGTCGGAAGTTCAAGATCAAAGTGCCAGTATAGTCCGGTTTTGGTGAGAACACTTCCAGGCTTGCAGATAGTTGCCTTCTCTATGTCCTCTCCTGGCAGGAAGACAGAGAGGAAACAAGATCTCTGGTGTCTCTTCTTGTAAGAGAATTGATCTTTTTATGAGGGCATTGCCCTGTCTTCAAATACCATTATACTAGGGGTTTACGGCTTTACCGTATAGTTGGGGGGAATGGTACCCAAGTCAGATCATAGCAGCATCCTTTTATTATCTCTTCAGAGAAGTCTCTATTTTGTCTCAGTACTTGTCGCAAACTCCTTTTAAAAGAAACAGTGAAGGCTTGAGCTATTCCTGCCTACTCAGTGTCTTCGGTAAGTAGCTAGAGCAAGTATAACGATTTTTCTCTGTTTCAACATATATGTATTTTTAACTGTACCTTCTCTTTGTAGCAGACAATACTGTTTTGCTTGTTTGTTTGTGTCATTTATGGAAATTTTATTTAGTTTTCTTTTTAAGTGTGTTATTTAAAATTTAATAAAACTTGAATCATATGAAAGAAAATATGAAGTAACTATTAACACAGTTATTAGCATATGGCTTAGATGTGATCTATCAGACTAAACTTTGGGAAACTTCATCATTTGCGTTAAATCCCTCCCCTTGCTGCTTGTTCCTTAAGATACGGCTCACATATACCCTGCTCTTATAGGCTTCAATACCCTGCTTTAATTAATTAATACCCTTAGTGATTCCATAGAAGACAGCTCAAATCATTATTAGGGCATGTATCAACTTATTAGAAATTTGTTTCTCTTGATTTATTATAAATTCTTGCTAGACAAGCAAGGGCATGTCTCACCATGGTGTTTTGAACATGGGAGAAATGTGTGAGTCACTTTAAATATTGTACTATAAATGGGATGTATTACTGGCTGGTATAGCATTTACATAGATAAATAAGACACCTTACCTGTACTCTATAAACTTAAATTCAAATTACCTAAGTGAATCTTGTCAGAAAAGACTTATTGAAAGACAAATATACAATTGAGTAAAAGTGCATAATAGATATAAAAAAATATTAAATATTGACAATTAGTTTTCAATTTTCAAACTAAAGAACATATTTTGTTTTCTAAAAATTTCAGTTATAAAGCTAAAAGAAAGAAATGATTATATGTGAGATAAGTTTAGCAAGTAGATGAAGCTGTTTCCTTGTCTCTAATCATTTTTTCTATCATAAATTGAAAAATTTGAAAGCTTCATTACCTTTTAATTCAATTCATCAACCACTTATTGTGTTCCTACTAGGTGTGAAAAAGTACCAGGCTCTTTAAAATTATTAATGTATAATGTAGTAGTAGGTGATGAAGAATAGCTAATTGATATAGGAAAAGAAAAAAGAAACACAATTGCCTTTCTCTGTCCTTTTACTTAAAGGTATTCTTATAAAACTATTTATTGGTGACATTTACCTAAAGTGTTGATCTCAATTAGGTCGAATATATTCATTGATTTTTTTCATTCTTTTTCTTTTAGAAAATGTGTGAAATAGACTATAAAACTGAGTGATAAAAGATCAAACAATTTTTTTTAGGGTAAGCAAGTAACATATAATATCCAGTAATAACAAAAAAAATTCACTATCCTAATTCTTTTCCCAGGAAAGAAAAGGGAAATATAGATGCATCTATATGTTATCAAATATTTGAATGAAAAATTTATAGGATGCTCCAAGTAAGTGAAAGTGCTTTTCACTATTAGAAAAAATAGTGCTATCTAAATAAAGTCAATCTTCAGGTTATTCTAGACAGTGGAATGCTTTAGCTCTAGTGGGTATTTATGGAAGAAGGACTGTTCGTACATCCTGTATAAACATCCATAGGAGGGATGAAAATCTGCTTACCTCTAAATGCTCTAGATGAACAAACGCCAACTTTAAAATATCAACCTCTTTGGTATTAATCAAGGAAAAATACCTAAATTTCAATTATTTCTTTTTAATTTTGAAGCCAAGTACTTAGAGCCTGAATTTTTCCACTTTTCATTGTTAGGTTTTGGGATCATGAGACAGTGAATTCTTTCAAGTTGAGAGAAAGTGTGGTAGCATTTCTGAAATTTTTCTTACTGTTTAAAAATATTAACTCAAGAATTGCCATGCTATGTTTGGCTTAGCCACCATTTGCTTGCATTTGATAATATTTTGGAGCATTTTGGATAAAAAGGCTGCAGATATTATCCAGTATAATACACGAAAGGAGGATTGCCATAGAAATAGTAATGCTTAAAAGTACTTAGCTTGAGCAATCAAATTAAATTATTATAGTGTTGCTCTGTAATGAGAAAGGCAATTTTTTCCCTTAGTGTTATAGATCTATGTGGAGACAAAGGGCAAAATAAGTGAAAAATGTGGTTCAATTGACCCTGGAAGGGAGAAGTTATTTCATATGTCGGTAGAGGTTTGAAACTCATTTGCCATGCATTTCTTGTTATTGCATTTTAATTATAGTGAGTACACATATGCTGACAGTGCATGAGATCATATTTGTTAAATGGACCTCAACTTATGCAGCACTCATCAGAAAGCCTCCGAGATTATACAACGTATAGTCTTTGTTATGCTTACAAAATAAAGGACAGCTCTGTTAGGCATTATTTCAAGGATAAGGATACAAACTAAGGAAATAAATTCTTAAAGTGTAAATAATTAGAAAACAAGATCTCAGAGTCTCCCTCAAAAAGAAAACAAACAGATTTAAAAACTTTCAAGGAATATAAATTAGCATAGCCGTGGGACACCTGGGTGGCTCCGTCAGTTAAGCACACGCCTTAGGCCCTGGTCATGATGCCAGGGTCCTGGGTTCCAGCCCCACATCGGCTCAGTCTCCTTGCTCAGTGAGGAACCTGCTTCTCCCTCTGTCTGCTTCTCCCCTTGCTTGTGTGCTCTATCTCTGGCAAATAAATAAAATCTTAAAAAAAAAAAAATATTTAGGGGCACCTGGGTGGCTCAGTGGGTTAAAGCCTCTGCCTTTGGCTCAGGTCATGAGCCCAGGGTTGTGGAATCGAGCCCTGCATCAGGCTCTCTGCTTAGCAGGGAGCCTGCTTCCTCCTCTCTCTCTGCCTGCTTCTCTGCCTACTTGTGATTTCTGTCTGTCAAATAAATAAATAAAATCTTTAAAAAAAATTTAAAAAATCAGTATAGCCACTTGATGGTATATATCTTCAACATCTGTATAGATATGTCACACAATAGCAAAATATGAATCTATTTTTTTATTTATTAAATATATCCATATATATGTATATGGATATATACTAAAGTAAGTTCAGTTTCTGAGAGTATTAGGCCAATAAAGTCAAAGTTGAGGATTAAATCTCTGTGTTGACTCTTGAACTCTGCTCTATTTTAAAGCCCCATACTGCCCATTATCCCCAAGTTACTTCTACAACAGCACATAGTTGCTCACAAAAAGAGCAACCAATCTGGGTCCTAGTACTGGAATAAAAAACCCAAGCATGTGTCCTGCTGATGGGGCCCCTTCAGTGTTCCTTGACTGATGGGTCAGAATTAACCATATGTGAATGGCTAAGTTGTTTTTATTCTCAATTATAATGCCATATAAAGTGCATATGCTGTGAATTCATAATTATAGTGAAGATGGTGGTTTTCATGATGGTGTTGCTTTTTATTATGAAATATTTTAGATATTCATGAAGGTGTAAAAAGTGAATACGCTTCTATGTACCTCTCACATAGCTTTAGACATAAGGTATTCCAAATATAGTTTAACGCCCTCTATGATCGTATTCCACACTTAACTTCCCCATAAAAAGACGGCTATCTTAAATTTGATATTTATTATTCCTAAGCATGTGTTTACTTCCACTGCTATATGAATGCCCACCCAAACAATAAACAATAGTCTTACATATTTTAAAAATGTAAAAAATGTATACCATACTGTATTTTCTTTTTGGCATTCCCTCATGGTTGTCTGTGCATTATTTCTGATTCATATAGCTCTGATTTGCAATAGTGCATGGTATATCTTTTTATGTCTATTTCAGATGTAATGTATTCATTTGCTTGATGAATAGACATTAAGTCTATTTCCAGTTCTTTAGTGTTATGAACAAGGTTCCACACTGCGTTTTGGGATGGTCCCTGAACTGGTTATTCTTTTTTGGCCACTCTAGATGTATTTCTGACCCTGCTCTGTGCTCTGGCAGGCTGAACCTCTACTGACTGCACTGATTTATTCTCTTTTCTTTGGCTTTTCTATAGGTTCAGCTAATTGGAGACATCGTAGAAAATCAAAGGGTGAAATGTGAGAGAGTAAGTTTTTTAAAATTATATTTAAAATATATGTTTAAATGCACACATCATAAATTTACAGCTTAATAGATTTTTGAAAAGAGAACACACCTTGAGAACCTCTATCCAGGTCAAGATATAAAAGAGTATCAGTATCGCCAGATGATTCATATTTCCTCTTAGCTATAACTTCCTCCCAAGGCAAACCCTATTTTTACTTTTGTCACTACAGATGAGCTTTAGTTGTTTATAAAATTTAATTGGAGCAATATGGTATCTTTTTTTTTTTTTTACGCTTTGCTTCTTTAACTCAGTATAATTTGTGTGTGATTGATCCATAACATTGTATGCAGCAGTTACTATTCTTTTTCAGTATTGTACAGTATACTATTGTGTGAAATTATTTGTTAGTTCTACTGTTGATGGAATATGGGTTCACCCTAGCTTTGCGGTACTAAGAATGATGCTTGTGTGAACATTTTCAATACATGCTTTTGGTATACCTATGAATATATCGCTCTTAGATTTGTACCTAAGAATCAAACTGCTAGGTCATAATACAGTGTGCGTTTGGTCCGTTGTTAATGGATTTTCCTAAATGGTTATTCCAATCTGTTCTCTTATAAGCAGCATAGGATAGCTCCTGTTGCTCCATATTTCCATAATACTTTTCAATTTAAAATTTTTCAAGCCATTCTAGTGGGTGTCAAGAGGTATAGTATTGTGATTGAAGTTGCCATTTTCTTTCCAGTGTTATAGAGCAACTGTGTTTTTTGAAGCATGGGCATTCTTTTGGGGACATGATTTTCTAAACCTTTTGCCATTTTTAATCAAATTGTCTTTTGCTCCATTTGTACGAAAGTCTTTTGTTGGATAAAGAAATTGCAAATATCTTCTGATTTTGGCTTGTCTTTTCACTCTTTTCACGACCTTTCGATAAACAGAGTTTCTTAATTATAATAAAGTCCAATTTACATGTTGTTATATAAACAACATATTGTTATTATCTCTTACTGTTAATGATTTAAGTCTTCTTTATGAAATGTTTTTCTACTTCAAGCTCATGACTACATTTTTCTATGTTAAAATCTTAACATAGAAGCAGTCATTTTTATCTGTCACAATTAGATCTACAATCCATTTTGAATTGATTTTGCATATCTACTCATGAAAGACTGGCCTGTAATTTTTCTTACTCAGACTAATCTGATCAGGTTTTACTTCTACTTCAGACTTTAGATTTCATACTTCCTGTACGTCTCTTGTGAACAGTGTATTGCAGGGATTTTCTAATGTTTCTAATTTTTTTTTAATTGAAGTATCATTGGCATATAGTATCCTATTAGTTTCAGGTGTATGTATCATAGTGACTCAATATTTTTATACATTATGAATGATCCCAGAGTAAGTGTAGTTATCTGACACCATGCAGAGTTACTACAATATTATCAGCTATATTTCCTATGCTCTACATTAGATCCCTCTTTATTTTATACCTGGAAGTTTGTAAATTATAATCTCCTTCACCTTTTTGCCCACCACCCTGATCACCTTCCCACCTGGTAATGGACACTTTCTTTCCTGTGTCTATGCATCTGCTTCTGTTTTGGGTTTTTGTTCATTTGTTTTGTTTTTTAGATTCCACATGTAAGTGGTGTGGAATCTATGATATCTATCTTTCTCTGTCTGAATTATTTCACTGAGCATAATACCCCCTAGGTCCATCCATGATGTCACAACTGGAGAGGTTTCTTTCTCTCTCATAAATGACCATATCCCACTGTATGTATATGCCTCATCTTCTTAATCCTTTCACCAATATCAGTAGATACTTGGGTTGCTTCCATATCTTGGCTATTGTAAATAATACTTTAGTGAACATGGGATGCATATATCTCCTTCAATTGGTGTTTTCATTTTCTTTGGATAAATGCCCAGAAGTGGATTTTGTGACAGTTCTACAGTTAGATTTTTTGAGGAACTTGCATACTATTTTCCATAGTGGCCACACCAATTTACATTCCCAGCAACAGTGCAGGAGGGTTCCCTTTTTTCACATCCTCACCAGCATTTATTTTTTTTTTAAATCATTTTAATAATAACCAGTCTGATTGTTGATTAGTGATGTTGAGCATCTTTTCATACGCCTACTGGCCATCTATGTGTCTTCTTTGGAAAAAGGTCTATTTGAGTCATTTGCCCATTTTTAAATTTGTTTTCTTGTTTAGAAATTCTCTAATCTTTGTTTTAACTGGCCAGTGTAGTTCATATATATTTCATGCATTACTGGTAGATTTGTATGTTTTTTTAATCATATTTTGTAGTTTCTATTTGTCTTGTTTTTCTATGTTTAGTTATTTGGTTCCTCACTTGAATTGGTATTTATTATTATTACCCCCATTATAAGTTGGCCTAAATGTTAGACACTTGCTTTTCCATCTTCTAGTGAACTTCTTTAAAATTTAGATTGTATACTTTCAATAAAGCATCAGATCAGTATCCCTGTCATTTTCATGAAAAACTGAAGGATATCAGGATGTTTTAATGGTGCTACCACCTGCTGTAGTTATTTTTTTTAGTGTTTTAGTAATATTTTTTAAATTCTGAAATTAGTTGTTATAACATTAATATATTCTCAGATTTACCCATATTTTTTCCAATTTCTCTGTCTAAAAAAATTTTTTGTATCTTTTTTGTATCTTAGTTCTTTCAAGTTTTGTTTTTCATTTTTTTCTAAAAAAACATTTTTTTTAGAAGACCTCTACTGACTGAGCATTAAAGATAAATTGCCTCAGGTTTTGTTGAATTTTCTATACATATTTTTGCCTTATTATTTGATATGTTTCACTGGCTATGTATTCATATGTTGAAATCATTTTCGCTTAGCTTATTGAAGATACCATCATACATTTTCTTATTTCTATTAATGCTTTTGCTGTTGGTCTAATCACCTTCTTTGTATCGTGTCAGGTTGGTTGGTTTGTTTTTTCTTTTCCATCTCTGATCTTAATGTCTGCCTTTATCTTCGGTATTTGAAATCTCTCTATAATATGTCTGGTGTGGATATATAGTTTACTAATTTTAGGGTTTTTTCTTCTTCTTTTTTAAAGTTTTTATTTAAATTCCAGGTAGTTAACATACAGTGTAATATTAGTTACTGGTCTACAATACAGTGATTCAACACTTCTATACAACACCCAGTGCTCATCACAACAAGTGCCCTCCTTATCCTCATCTCCTATTTAATCTATCCCCCACCCCACCTCCCTTCTGGTAACCATCAGTTTTTTTTCTATAGTTAAGAGGTGGCCTCTTGGTTTGCCTCTCTGTCTCTCTCTCACTCTCTATTTTTCCCTTTGCTCATTTGTTTTGTTTCTTATTCCATAGATGAGTGAAATCATGGTATTTCTCTTTCTCTGATGGACTTATTTCCTTTAGCATGACACTCTTTTGCTTCATCCATGTTCTTGCAAAGGGCAAGATTTCATTCTTTTTTATGGCCAAGTAATAGTCCATTATAGGTATATACCAGCTCATTTTCATCCATTCATCAGTTGATGAACACTTGAGCTGTTTGCATAATTTGGCTATTGTAGATACTGCTGTTATAAACATTGGGAAGTACCTGTATCCCTTTGAATTAGCATTTTTGTTTTCTTTGGATAAATAACTGGTAGTGCAATTGCTGGAACACAGAGTAGCTGTATTTTTAGCTTTTTGAGGAAACTCCATACTGTTTTGCAGAGTGGCTGCAATAGCTTGCATTCCCACCAACAGTGCAAGAGGGTTCCCCTTTTTCCACGTCCTCCCCAACACCTGTTTTTCTTATATTCTTTGATTTCAGCCATTCAGACAGGTGTGAGGTGATATCTCATTATTGTTTTGATTTGTATTTCCCTGATGATCAGTGATGTTGAGCATCTTTTCATGTGTCTGTTGGCCATCTGTCTTGAATTAAAGAAGTTATGTCTTTCACCAAGTCTGAAAAATTTATTATCTCAGACATTATCTCTTTGAATATTCCTGTTCATTCTAGTCTTTTTGCTGGGCCTCTAATATAGTATACATTCTCATTTTATATCCCATATTATTAACATCTCTTTAATATTTTTCAACCTTGTTTTATCTGAGTGATATTTTTAAAATTTGTATCTTCATAATTTGCTTCTTAATTTGTACATTGAGTTTATAATTTCTATGATTTTATTTTATTATTCAATATTTTATTAGGCTCCCTCTTTTATTTGGGTTGTACTTTATTTCCTATGTACTGTCTTTTATTAACTGTCTTTATTAGACTTTAAAATACTTAACTATCTTTTATTTCCTTGAATATTTTAAATAGAGAAATATTTGTACATTAACATTTTATATGTAAATAAGCATTTTATATACTATATCCAACCTTTTATTGGGAGATGTCTCTTTTTGATGTTTTGTTTCTTTTGATTCATTTATGTTGATTTGTTTTATTGGCATTTCGTAATTTCAGTGGGTATTATTTTTAGCAATACTACAAGCCTTGGGTTGAAGGCACCTGCAAAGAGGGTGTGTCTTTGCTTTTGTTTGGTGCTCTAAGGTGTTAACAGTCCAGGTCAACTTTAAGACAGTTTCTTGGCTTAGAGCTTCCCTGATTTTCCATGTAATACATTTTTAAACCTGAACTCTACATTGGTAATTATTGATTATGAAGAGGTCCCTCTTTTCCACTCCTATCCTTACTCCTCCAAGGTACAGGTCAGTTTCCTAGCTCCTTGCTTTTGTGATTGGACTATTTTCAAAGTTCGCCCTTTTACACCATGGTGTAGCATTTCATAATTCCTAGTTTCCTGTGGCGTGTGTGCCAATTCCAATTCCCAACTTTTGACTGGCCTCATGGCTTTATCAACCCTAGGCATCAACATAGTCTCACTGCTCTGGTGTTTATCTTTTTTCTTAACTTTGGATCTAGGGATTTCTCTCACTTTGCTTGATCTGTTAAATATCTAAAGAACATCTGATTTTTCATCATCTTCATTTCTAAGTATTTTATACTGAGAAACTTTTAAAGGTATCTAGTCTACCAAATTAGGAGAAACAGAAGGATATGTATCTTGAAAACTAACTAAAAATTTCATGTTCTTCAATTCACATTTTCAGTTTTGCTTCAATAAAAGGTCTTGAATTTATTTTTATATATAATTATATAATTAATATTATATGTTATATACATTACACATGCGATACACACACATATAAAATCATTGCAAAAATGACTCTGTGGCTGGGGCATATGTTTGTAATAAATACATTTACAGATGCTCTCTGTGCATGTATGCCTTTTGTTCCTGATTATTTTCACATCCCAGAGTAAAAGTCACCCTGTTGCTTCCTGCCAGCATTTCCTTAAGTTAAGTATCTGCAGGACACTTGCTTTTCAAGAACGTTGTCAAAAACACACTTGAATTAACCAGTAATTAAAAATCATTTTATTCTTTCTGATTTCCTTCTTTATTGTCTTCTTTCACAATTTATGAGTGTTCAAGGGCTTACATTTTTAGGAACATTAATTCTCTCTCACATTTACAGCCTTTTTTCTAAATCTAAACAAGTTGTTTCTATCACACAAAGAGCCTTTTTCTTTGAGAAATTTCATTGTTTACACTTTAAACTGGAGTTGAAATAATTATAGGTTTTGCTTTTTTAATTAAAAGAGGGAATGCAATGATATGATTGGGTTATGTTTATGCTGCTTTACAATGCCATCACTGGGATCTAAGATTCATGGGGAACATTAATGAGGAAGATCTTTTTGGAAGCCTCTAATAGCTATCAAACAAATACTTTCAGAATGTATAAAATTTGCCTGATTGGAATGGCATTATCACCAGTTCCTTCTGGAATTTGATTTCCTTTCATATGTAACAAACACATTTTTATGTTTGTTTTAAATGGCATCAAGACACACAAAAATTTTACCATTTTTCATAAAATTTCAGAATCTGGGAGATTAGACGGGTAAGGTGTTTAGCACATCAAGTATCTCTTGCATTCTTTTTCAAAAACAGGAAGCCTGTATCTCATGAGGTCCCTCATTTCATTTTAGAATAAATTTAATTAGAAGTATAGCTTGGAAGTCAATTAAAGTATTCTGTCCTTTGAGAGCTCTGTCTTAAAACAAGAGCAGATTTTCACCCCTCCCCAACTCTCCAGGGGCTTGGATTATGGTTGTGGCATGGGGGGTTCTGGGGACAGAGGTCAGTTTCTAGCTCTCCAGCTCTCTCCTCTGTATGGATGCCTTTGTTGAATTGAGTTAATTTCTAAAGTCTGTCCTCTGTGGTTGTAGGTTATTTCCTCTGCGTGGGTTGGTCCTCGGCCCTTTCCTAAATGTTCACAAGGAATCAGCATTCACACCTCTGTGTGTATAATAGAGTTTATTAAATTCTTGGGGAGGAGAAGGGATTTTATTTCACAACTTAAAGCACTTGTAAGTATCCATAAGAACTAGTTCTCCAGTCTAATGATAATTCAACGATAATGTTAATTTGTGCTTGACAACTATACAGCGGCTATCATAGTGTACAGTGAGTTCTCTTTTCAGATCATACCATCCTGTTAGTCAGAAGGAGTCTTTCTTTTCTTTTCCTCTGACACCATACTGTTGTCAAGGCCCCACGGAGATTAACTGAGGCTCACATGACATATTTACTCATGACCTATTAAAGGGCCATGGCACACTTGCAGGGAGGGCTGAGTCATTTAGTAAGTGACTGAGAGACAGGTGAGTGTAGTGAGGAACCAGACTGGGGGAACCCAATTTCTTTTGTCCAAATCCTGGCTCTGCCAGTTGCTACATATCATAGGCAATTATTTCACCTGCCTCTGTCTTTTTGTTCTTATCTATAAATTGGGATAATAATAATACTTTTAGAGATTTTTTGCAAGGAGTAAATGAATAAATACATGTAAGACACTGAGGACATTACCCAACACGTAGTAAGTGCTCAAAAATCAGGAGTTATTATTTTTTAACCTTGAGGCTCAGTCACGCCTTATATTGCTTGATCAGTAAATGAGGGACTATAATTTGCAAGATGGCACTTATTGTTGGAGATATCTATATCTATATCTCTCTATATATCTCTATATATAAAACTGCTGTTGAAATTGAATTTTTGTGCATAGGCAAAAAGTGTTTGTGTGATTAGAATAGGAATCAACATCTGCTTTTTCTGAGTGGCTTAGCCAGTTTTGTATTTCTCTTTTAACATAAGAGCTTGTAAATTGTGCTGTGTTTATTTTGATGATCAGAAGCTCATTGATTCTCAGTTTGATTTCATGGGCAGTTCAGTATTTGCTTAGTGATATTTAGAAACTTTTTTTTCTTTTCTACTATTTTGATAAGCTGTTATGCTTAGCTTGTAATAGTAAAATGCACTTATTGCTAAACATCTTGATTACTAAAATTTCTGAAAGAAAATAACTGTTATTTTTAGTCCAACTTTTTCTAGTCCCTTTCCTGCTTTGCTTTTCAATTTAAAAAAATTTTAATGAGATTTTCATAGCATGAACTTTCTTTTAATACAAATAACAAATAATCAGAAATTTATTTCCTGGTATCGAGATGAGATTTATTTCCTTGTAACGTTTAACCTTTAACCTTATTTCTAAGAATTACTATATATAAAAGCATTATGCCTCCATCAGAAAGGATGAATACCCAACTTTTGTATCAACATGGATGGGACTGGAAGAGATTATGCTGAGTGAACTAAGTCAAGCAGAGAGAGTCAATTACCATATGATTTCACTTATTGTGGAGCATAAGGAATAACATGGAGGACATTGGGAGATGGAGAGAAGTGAGTTGGGGGAAATCGGAGGAGGAGACAAACCATGAGAGATGGTGGATTCTGAGAAACAAACTGAGGGTTTGGGGGGGTGAGGGGTTGGGTGAGCCTAGTGGTATTATGGAGGGCACGTATTGCATGAAGCACTGGGTGTGGTACGTAAAGAAATAAAATAAAATAAAATGAAAACAAATAAAAGAAGAAAACTGAAAAAAAAAAAGTATTTATCTTCACACTTAAGAGTCAAAAAAAAAAAAGCCTGGCATATACTATTCAATAAATATAATTTCATAGCAACTCTTCCTCACATTTTCAGCTTTCCACCATCTTCTGATTGTCCTTCTAATGGTAGGGAAATTCCTACATTATGATCTTTACTTGCCCAACCAAGTAAAAGCCAGAGTGTCACTTTTCAGCAACTAAGCAGTCAAGTGACCCAGACTTTATCAATCAGGAATATTCTAAAGACACCTGTAGGCAGTAAGTGACTGGGGAAGCAGCTGGATGGAGTTTGTGGGTGGAAATGTCTGGAGCTGGGTCACAAGGTCTCAAAGCCTTTTGTGTTGGAGCTGTGTGATGCTGATGCCAACAGCAATAAGAGAAGAACATATTGCAGAAACCTAAGTCAAGGCTCTTGTCATCAGGCAAAACCCAGTCCAACTCTTTCGCCCTGATAAGGTTCTGTAGTGTTCCTAATATCCTTTTTAGACTCTTCTCTTTTTGAGTTGGGCTGAGAGGACTATGTTGTTGCATATAACTCTGAATTCTATACACATAATCTTGAATAAAAAAATTCCTATTCTTCTCAAAGAAAAAAGCCCAAATTTCCTCAAATGTTCCTTATTTTTAAATAATAGATTTTGCCTCAGATCAACAAACTTTGGAAAACCAAATTCAAAATTACAAGAGCGTAGCAACTTTTAACAAGTATAGTTAAAATTAGTTAAAAGACCAACTGTCAGATTAGATTGTTCATTACATCTATTTTTGAGCAACATTATCAATGGCAAAACCACTTTGAAGCACAATGAAAGCTGCTTATCTAAGAGCCAAAATGATTATACCTGCTGATGTTTCTTCAACCTCGCTGTTACTTTCCTCTGTTTATGTGTTAACTTGTCACTGTTGTTAAAGCTCAGCGTCCAGAGTAGAAGACAGCATATCAGATGAAGCTGGTGTTTTCAGAGAGAAAAGAACTATCTTCTTTCTTATTCTGGATCCTGTATTTTTTATCAATATGTCCAAATTCACATTAGATTTGTCAGTTTACTTAAGTTTTGAAATATAATGATTGTTGGCTAAAGACAAAATGTTAAAATTATAGGCATATTGTACCCTTAATCCCAGAAAAAGAAAAACTACTCTATGGATGAGGTCCTAGTTTATGGAACTACATGAAATTCCAGATTCAGGCTAATTGCACTGTTTTCCTGTGGTCCACTTTTATTACATATGAATCAAAGGGATATCTGCACTCCTGTGTTCATGGCAGTATTATTCACAATAGCCAAGATATATAACCAACCTAAGTATCTGTTGATGGGTGACTAGATTGTAAAAATACAATCTTAAAAAAAAAAGGTGATCTTATAGAAACAGAGTAGAATGGTAGTTACCAGGGACTGGGGGAATGGGAAATGGGAAGATGTATTTCAAAGGGTAAACTTTCAGTTGTAAAATGAATCAATTCTGAGGATCTAATATACAGCATGATAACTGTAGTTAAAATGGTACTGTATACTTGAAATTTGCTGACAGTACATCTTAAGCATTCTTTTTTTTTTTTTTTTAAAGATTTTATTTATTTATTTGAGAGAGCATGAGTGAGAGAGAAGGTCAGAGGGAGAAGCAGACTCCCCAAGGAGCTGGGAGCCCAATGCAGGACTCGATCCCGGAAGTTCAGGATCACAACCTGAGCCCAAGGCAGCCGCTCAAGCAACTGAGCCACCCAGGCGCCCCATCTTAAGCATTCTTAACCACACACAAGCGCGCACACACACACACACACACACAATACTTAACTGTGTGAGGTAATGGGTGTGTTAATTAATTTGATTTTGTTAATCATTTCACAAAGTATATACATTTCATATTATCACATGTATACTTTAAATATATATAATCATATCTATCAAGTATTTCTCAATAAAGCTCCAACAAAAGAAAACTTATTCAGAGAAGATAGAGTTCAATGTAAATATAATCAAAATAATAGTTCTTCCAAGTGTTTAAACATGCAGGTGACTAGAAAAGTGGTGATCCCTGGGCATCACCTCAGAAGCAAGGTCCAGGTATTTTTATATATACTGAAGTTTGAGAGCAGACCATAGACATTTTCCTATCCCAGCAAATGATATGCTGATGCCATTTGTAGCTGGAGTAAGGATGTTTTGCAAGACACAATATTTTGAGTAATAAATTCTATCCCTGTTGGTTCTAGTCTTTCAATTCTACATTAAAGTAATAATAATAGTTGGAAAATAACATAAAGTTTACTTGTTGTAGAATTTTTATGTATTCAACAATGGTAATAAAGAAAATATATTAGCAAATTTCCCCAGATATATGGGCAACAAAACATAATGTTTAAAATAGATAATAAAATACATACTAGAGAAGTTATAAAATGTTGATATTTTCACTGTTTTGCCTATTGCATATTGTCATGCAGATACACACATTTGAAGCATAATTTAGATCCACTAATTGATGAAAAATTGAAAAAATATTGATAAGGAACTTGGGAAAATCAATTGAATTTTGAAGAAAATTTAGGTAATAGAAGCTGCATCTGATAGGTTCTGAGAAAATATGAAATCTCTGTATGTTGAAATGGCATAAAGAAATGGTATTTATGAGTGCTTGTAAATTTTTATGATATTCAAAAGAATAGCATCTAGGGGTGCCTGAGTGGCTCAATTGGTTAAGTGTCTGCCCTCAACTCAGGTCAGGATCTCAGGGTCCTGGGTTCAAGCCCCTGCATCCGGTTCTCTGCTCAGTGGGGAGCCTGCTTCTCTCTCTACCTGCAACTCGCTCTGCTTGTGCTACCTCTCTCTGTCAAATAAATAAATAAAATCTTAAATAAAAAAAAAAAAGTAGCATCTACTGTTTCAGCTATTAGAATGCGAATGAAAGGAAGACACAGAGATGTGTTGAGACTTGTCCTGATAACAAGTATTAACTTGGTTTGTTGCATCATTAGCAAGTTCATGGTTTGACTGAGTTTTTAACTGCATCAGATACCAACTATGAAGCTAAGGTCTAGCATTTTTAGGTGGTACACAGGATAATGGGCAATAACTGAAAATGATCTGAACTCAGAAAGTGTTCATAAAGCTATGCAAGTTGGTAACACATGGCTGTGTTAGTGGGGAGCCTGAAGTTTGATTGAGGCACTGAGGGACCCAGTGTGCACTTCTGCCCTTCAGAGGGGTTTAGTCATTTGGCTTGAAAGACTTGTCATTTCAAGATTGAGACAGATTTAAAATTTCTCAAAGCTTGTGTTGAGATAAGCACTGGGTGTTACACGCAACTAATGAATTATTGAATACTACAACAAAAACTAGATGTACTGGATGATAGCTAACTGAAAATAATAAAAAAAAGAAGAAAAAAGAAAATTTCTCAAAGCATGGCTTTTTTTTTTTTTTAAATTCTTGATCAACTCAGGCTAAAATTGAATGCATAAAGAAGGACTTGAGAACAATGTTGAAGTCTTTAGTTAAAAAAATGTCTTTTTAAACTGCTATGCAGAACATTCTGGTAACATATTTTCACTTTCACGTTCACAGTTAAGTTTAGGGAATTTAAAATCTCCCTCGCTGTGAATGTGGTTCACCTGAGTGCTCTTTAACATTACTACCACACTGAAACTATTGCTAATGGAGAATCAACTTGAAAATTAAATTAACTTCACACATCTTTTTAAAATAAAATTTGAAATAGGCTAGTAGTCTGCAAAATTAATATCCCATTAGTTTAACTCTTCTGTAATTGATGAATGAAGTTTGTGACCAAAGAGGCATTTAGCTGCCTAGTTTTTGTTTGCCTTAAATCTATGTGAACTTGAAATACAGTCTTCTTGACAAATGAGGTTACTAGAAACTAAATGGGAATTCTTATTTGCTACCATAGTGATGACATGAAGAATCACAGCCTTTAGCTCGGGGCTACTAAGCTCTTAATAATGAGAGAAAGGTGTTCCATCTTCACCTACGGTAGAGTCACAATTACGATGAACAAAAATAGCTGCCAAGGCTTCTCCAAAAAATATTCATGACAGTGAGAAAAATATTGATTTTAAATGCCAAGAAATGAAATATCTTCTAAAGTGTTCATTTCAATCCAACTATTATTTTCCAAAAGAGACTGAATGGAATGTAAAGTGTTTCATAGTGCTATTTCACTTTTAACACTTAAAAAAAAAAAATCCCAAACAAGTACTCGTAATTTTTCTTTCTTACCTACTCCTTCTCTCTTTCTAAGTATGTGCGCTTTCCTTCTTTCTCTCATGTTCTCTTACTCTTAAACAGAAACCCCCTCAAAATGCGTGGAAGAAAACAAGTTACATGAGACTAAAAAACAAGTTATATGAGAATCAAGTTAACTGTTTATTTATTTATTAAAAGATTTTATTTATTCATTTGACAGAGAGAGAGATCACAAGTAGGCAGAGAGGCAGGCAGAGAGAGAGGGAAGCAGGCTCCCTGCTGAGCAGACAGCCCGATGCGAGGCTTGATCCCAGGACCCTGAGATCATGACCTGAGCCGGAGGCAGAGGCTTTAACACACTGAGCCACCCAGGCGCCCCATGTTAATTGTTTATTTTAACAGACTATTAGGTAATAGTGTCTGCAAAATATGAAGTATGCTGAAGGGATATTACTTTGATTAGGGCAGCACACTATGTCTCAGCCCTTATGCTTTATTGTACCAGCTTTTCTTTCATATCAAGTGAAAGTATATTATCATATGAGCCATATGATACTAATAATCTACCTTTAGACTTGCTTGGGATTGATTACTTGCCACATCTATATGCATAAATGATGTAATTACCATGACATGAATGTCAGCAAATTGTCCTCTTTTTTGCAATTGATATCTTGGATTCAAGTACGCTGATGGTTCAAGGTCAGAAAGAAATTGAGTTATTTAAAAATTGTAGTGGACTTGCTCATATATCCCTTCAAATATTCTCAGCCCCAACTGCGGCCATTGGAGTAGTGTTTAATTATGTACAGGCTTCCACCAGGTTCTAATCTGTGCAAGTGGACAGCATCCTCCTGTAGGCTTGTATAGTCACACTTCTAACTTACTTTGCTAGGGCTTCTTGGAGGCTCACGCCTGGTAGGATCTGCTATAGAAAACGATTGGCATTCACTCGTATACAGCTTAGAGTATAAGAATATTGATATCCAAGAAGGCATCATGATCAATTAGAGACAGAAGCCCATAGATGCATTTCTTCAGGTTCTTGAGAAATTTGAGGCAAGAGTATGCACCAGTGTCTATGACTGTGGTCAATACTGTAATGCATTCTCATTGGCTTTGCCTCCTTTTTTTGCTCACTCTCTACTACCCCATCCTGCTGCCTGTTATCATTATGAAGCTAACTACACACGAGACTTAAGTTTCTGCTCTTATGGGTGGGGAGACCCAGGGTAAGACAAACAGATTCCAAATTAGTAATATGTTTTTCAGCACTGAAGCCATGTACAGACAATCAATTACTTAGGTGCTAATATATTCCAGAAATTACCCTAACAAATGATAGCACCGAGATGGAGACTTTGATGAGCAGTTTTTTATTCTCTATTCTTTCCATCTGTGTCTATATGAATTGGAGCAGAACTAATGGGCAAACCCCTCAGCTGTGGCTGGTCTAGAAAACACCCTAGAAGGCAGAGTGTTCCCTGGAAAATGCAATCCAAAGAATTATTCTCAAAGTACTATTGCTGCCGTGGTTTTATACTTAGCTTAAAGTTTTCCAAAATTTTCATTGATGGAAATTGTTCATAGTTTTCATATATACTCTACAGAGAGCTTAAATAACTCTAGAAGATACAATTTGACAAACAAAATCATAAAATACCTTACAATTGATTATTTTAATGGTGAATGGGTATTTTTTTAAAAAGATTTTATTTATTTTTTTGTCAGAAAAAGACAGAGAGAGGGAGAACAGAATCGGGGGAGTGGGAGGCAAAGGGAGAAGCAGGCTCCCTGGTGAGCAAGGAGCCCCATGAGGGACTCGATCCCAGGACCCTGGGATCATGACCTGAGCCGAAGGCAGGCATGCTTAACTGACTGAGCCACCCAGGTGTCTTGTAAATGAGCTTGTTAAAAATACTTTTCTTCTTTTTTTTTAAATTGAAGTTCAATTAATACATAATGTTATATTAGTTTCATGTGTATAATATAGTGACTCAATAATTCTATACATTGCTCAGGGTTCATCGTGGGAAATATATTCTTAGTCTCCTTCACCTACTTTACCGATGCATCCCACCCCTCCCTTCTAGCAACCACAGTTTGTTGTTTCTATTTCACAGTCTGTTTTTTTGCTTGTCTCATTTTTCTTTGTTCGTTGGCTTTGTTTCTTAAAAAATTTAAGAGACTAAAAAGTACATTTTTTTGTTGTTGTTTCAGCTTCTTTTATGCTTAATTCCCCCATCATGGTTTTCTGTATTATTACTGTCCTTGGTTTTATGCCTATAATTTTAAAGTATTTTTTCTTAGATAAGCTGCAGTTTTATTATTATTAGACCTTTAAATGGATAAAAATATCAAAAAAGCATATAGCAGGGACACTTCAAATACTCTAATTTCAAAAAAAAATATTTGTAAGTAAAATTTTTAGACTAAGTCACCACATTACTTTTTTTTTCACATTATTCTTTACAATTAGAAGGTAAAGTGGAATTTTTTAAAAAGAAATTAAACAATTATTGCATTGCTTGGGCTTCCATTGAGATCATGTTAATAGATTTAGTCGATTTTTCCCCCTACGGGATATCTAAGCATCTAAACCAAAATGTTGAAATGTTATACCAAGATTTATAATCAATTCATTTAAAACAGTTTGATGTAAGTGAAATATGGCTCCAAAACACATACATGAAGCTTAAAATATAGCATTGTGGTTGTTATAGGCTAAGTTCTAGCATTCAGGTGTATGAAAACTTTGACTTGTTAAAACTAGGATATATAATTTAAAGGCTATGAAAATTCTTTCTCCCCAAAATACTCTCCATACTTAATTTTACTTTCCCTGCAGAGTTGAGGTAAGAAATAAAACTAATATGGATAAAGAATTAAATATTATATGTGGCATATACTAAGCCTTTTATAAATAATAATTATGATTATTATTATTAAGTCATCTGTACTTCTGTAAAAAGTGAGGAAGAGGGATTTGATTTCCATACTGGATATATTGGCTTTTTCTTTTTAAAAAAAGATGAACTGGAATTCTTTCATTTCATATCCCCTGATAACCCAGTTGAGTAGAATGCCAGGTAACGAGAATGTCTCATTTTTTAACGTGCTGTGAACTTGTGCCTACAAGATTGGTGGGAAGGTTTAATACCTCTGGATGCCAGGCACAGCCAAGCCGCAGGAGCTCTACCAACGTGTGAAACTCTAAGCTGTGGGCTGTGTTTTTATTAAGTGCACTTGGCTTTCCTGCTGCTTTTCTTTCTAAGCTCCACCCTGAAAAGAACAGACCTCTTTAGCAAAATTAAGGGAAAACAGAATGATCTCTCTTTGGGCAGTAATCGTGTGAAATAGATTAAGAAATACACTTGGCCAGGCTGGCAGGTAGCAACTACAAACTGACAAATGTTCACAGACTCGAGTCACAGAACAAAGGGAGTGGACACTGTGACTTGTCTTCATTTATCTTTACCTGCAAAGGTAAAGATATGTGTGTATGTGTATGGGGAGGTTGGGGGGTAGAAATTTTTCACCAGGGAAAACAGGAAAATATCTAAAAAGAATGTAAGGAAAACTAATAGTTTGAAGAGTACAGTTTTCTTCTTGTTACTTTTATAATAATAGTAATACCATCTAAACTACATAGCAAGAGTTTTTTTGTTGTTGTTGTTTGTTTTTGTTTTTGTTTTTTAAGTTTATTTGACAGAGAGAGACACAGTGAGAGGGAACACAAGTGGGGAGAGTGGGAGAGGGAGAAGCAGCTCCCTGCTGAGCAGGGAGCCCAATGTGGGCTCATTCCCAGGACCCTGGGATCATGACCTGAGCTGTAGGCAGATGCTTATGATGGAGCCACTGAGGCACCCCCCATACCAGAAGTTTTATGATCAAACTCCTATTCTAGAACTAATCTGATAAATCGTGTTAATTGTCCTGACAATGCCTCATCATAACCTGAGGTGTAGCTGTAGATGGTTAATTCTTCCTTTCCTCTTATATCATTAGTAGATTTTTTTTTCCCCCCAAAGGAATGTTGGCCAAAGTAGGATCAGGCTTGCCCAGAAAGCAGAGTGACACTTTCCTGGTTTACATCAACTTCTTATTTTTAGATGTTACTTAGGGAAGAAAGAGAATAAAAGCATGGAACAGAACAAACATGATAAGTCATTCTGACATTTTGTTTGGAGCTTACAATGCTCCCTTCCTGAGCTGACTTCAGAAAAATGAAAGCAAGTTAAGGATACTATTTTTGGAATGGTGTGTGCTTGAGTGGAAACTTCTGGGCATTACTTATCACTAGGGTCCTAGATTAAATAATTCAATTCAATGTTTAATAAAAGTTCACTGAAGGTCCATTGACTCATCCTGACAATGCCTGAGAGGCATAGATTATTTCCCCTTTGGGAAAATAAATATAAGCTATTAAGAGACAGCAAGGACATTGGAGTGAGAATATAGTCTATTTTTTAATAAGAATGTGATCTCAGAAAGAGAAGAGATACTATTTCAGGGCATCTAGTTCATTGCTTCCAGGGCATGCATACATGGGAGAAGGAGCCTCAAGATCAAGGTGTGGGAGACTGTGGGCAGAACTGTAGGAGCTGTAGGAAGTATTATACTTCCAAATCAGGAAGTATAATCAGGAAGTCACAGAACAAAGGGAGTGGACACTGTGACTTGTCTTCATTTATCTTTACCTGGATCTCCTTGTTGATATATAGGTAGTACTATAGAGGGGTAGGATGCCCTCTTAAAGTATGTGGGCTATGTAAAAAGACACCAAATGAACGAACTAATGGGGTCCATTCTGGCCATTGCTGTGGAGAATCTAAACCTGAGAGTAAGAACATTGGCCATCAGCAGAGTGAGAGAACTCTGCCATCTGAGGAACCAGGACTGTACAGGGCATGACAGTTCAGGCATAAGAAGAATAACCCATTATGAAGAATCTAGAACATGGTTCTCAGGGTGGGTGGTACTTCTTTTCAAAGAATGTTTTGAAAATTCCTGAAATCATTTCTGGTTATCCCAGGTTTGGTGGAAATACAGACTTTTAGAAGGAATGACCCTGGGTTGCTAGGTACCCAGCATTGTTCAGAAAACAAAAATAAAAACAAACCCAAAAAACACACACTTAGAAAAGTTTTCTTCATTTTTGCAGGATTTTGAAATATTCCATCAGAATCTAGAACATCAATCTTCTGTACATGTAAACACAAAGTAAGTGTTTTTGTGTGACCACAATGTACACCAAGTTACACCTCTTTGATATATATATATATATATATATATAAATAAAAGGTAAGTGTTTTTGTGTGATAATAACGTATACCAGATTACAACTGTTTGATATATATAAACCAAAGTAACTGTTTTTGTGTGATCATAACATATACTAAATTACCTGGGATGCAAATATCATGTAACTCTAGGGAAGGCTGCACTTAATTTGTTCAGAACTTTAAAACAATTGTTTATCATATAACAGAAAATTGCATTACCAGTTCTCTTGTTGTAGTGAAGTTTCAGTAGCCAATAAAATACACCTAAATCAGTCAGCTTTTATGGCTCTTTCAAGTATTTCTAATGGATGTGAGATGTGAGCATGGAATCACTTCATTTTGTAGTCTCTTCTAACGCAGTCATTCTCAAGCATTTGTATGTAAACTATACATTGCTTTATGGTAAATTCCATTTCTCTTTATTCCTCTTTTACATGTCATGACATTGTATTGATTCTTTGAAATTGTATGTACTGGTAGATTATATTATTTATGAATTTCATTTCAGATAGTGGAGAGGGTGTCAAATATTTGTAATAAAAGGGGAAGTAGGCCTGAAAAGGTTGAGAATCCTCTCCCAGATTTTTCGATATTAGAAAACAGTCCCTGGGAGACACTGGGATATAGGAGGACATTTTGAAACTCTCATTTCCTGTTTCTTTTCTGTTGCAAACCTAGTGTGAGGCCTATAATGAGTGATCTCATGATGTTTCGCTTCACATTTTTCCAAGACCATTTTGATTTTTTTAATTTTTGATAGTTTTATTTGTCCTTGTAGTGAACATGTTATTACCACAATTTGGGGGAAACTCATCAGGAAATGCTTCTTAGTTACACACAAGAAAAGCAAACCCTACACAGTTGTTCTTAAAGGTAATATTACCTTACAAATCAGAATATGCAGATTGGTGGAGTGTGTTGTTTACAAATGCAAATTGAAGCTATTGTTATCAAGTATATGCATCCGTTCGGAAGTTATCATTATCAACTGTGTCTTTGATGATAGGAGAGAAATCATTTTCCCCAAACTCAATATTTATTCTAGATCTGAAGTTCCCTGACATGGGGTTACTAATGGTGGAATCACAGAGACTTTGGAAAATGTACAGTGGACTTCTGCGCTTGCCTTCTCAGGGCTTGGAACCCACACATAACAGTTGTTATGGACTGAATATCAGCACCCACCCCCAATTAATATATTGAAACTCAATCCCCAATGCAATGGCATTTGGAGTTGAGGTATTTAGGAGATGCTTTCATCATGAGGGTAGAGGGTTCTTCAGTGAAATTAATGCCCATTTAGAAGACATCCCTTCAGTCGTGTCTTCTGGAGAAGATAGCCTTCTCTGAAGCGGGAAGCTAGCCTTTCCCAGATACTGAATCTGCTGGCAGTTTGATCATGGACTTGTGCCTCCAGAACTGGGGGAAATAGGTTTCTGTTGTTTATAAACCACCCAATCCACGATATTCTGTTATAGCCACCCAAAGGAACATTGACAAATGTATTTTATTTCCAATCTTAGAGAGGGGGGCTTGAAGTCATAGTAAATTCATCATTTAAAGAGATAAGACTGGGGTGCCTGGTGGCTCAGTGGGTTAAGCCTATGCCTTTAGCTTATGTAACTCTAGGGAAGGCTGCACTTAATTTGTTCAGAACTTTAAAACAATTGTTTATCATATAACAGAAAATTGCATTACCAGCTCTCTTGTTGTAGTGAAGTTTCAGTAGCCAATAAAATACACCTAAATCAGTCAGCTTTTATGGCTCTTTCAAGTATTTCTAATGGATGTGAGATGTGAGCATGGAATCACTTCATTTTGTAGTCTCTTCTAACACAGTCATTCTCAAGCATTGAGACCCTGATCTCAGGGTCCTGGCATAGAGCCTTTCATCCGGCACTCTGCTCAGCTGGGAGCCTGCTTCCCTCTCTCCTTCTGCCTGCCTCTCTGCCTACTTGTCATCTCTGTCTGTCAAATAAATAAATAAACTCTAAAATAAAATAAAATAGACAAGGCTAAATATTGTGTAAACCAGTATGTCCCCCCAAATAGTTAAGTGGGAAATATTGGTTAGATAATATATACTTTTTGGTCAATTGTATTTAAAATTTCTGTTTTTTAAGTAGTTGATGCTGGTTTACAACCTCCAGAGAAGCTGATTTTAAGACGCTTCATTGATTTAGTTGCTTCCTTCCTTGAGACCCAAATTAAGGCTGCGAGATATTCATAATAGTATAATCTAGAGTCTGGATCTGGGTGTTTGACACATTTCTATATGTTCTCAACAGACATGAACAGGAGCAGAAAAAGCCTATTTAGATTAACAGCCAGTTAAAATTTCCCTATCCACTGACACACTGAGCTCAAACATGAAGAAGGATTGAGGACAGATGACACTGACAAGATGAGATGGGACAAAATGAGCCGGAGTAGAATTAGGACAGGGTATTCAGAAATGGGGCTGTGTGATTCATACCAGAGCTCATTTAGAATGCCAGGCAGCTGAAAAGTTTTTATCGAGCATTGCTGAAGGTAGGAGGTTGGATCGGACAACTTATTTTTATTATTTGGGCCCAGCCTGAAATAAAAACAAATCATAACACAAAATTCCATGCCCACATGTTTTTATATTTTTACTTTTTGTTCCACATATATTTTTCCATATGCTGATTCTACCTCCTCATTTTCACTAGTGAGCCAAAAATCTTAATGATGAGTCATTAGAAATAAAACAGAGGAAAGGGATTATATACAAAATTAAAGGGTTTATACACAAGATCATCTACAACTATTCATTGCTTGACTTAGATATTTTTGTCTGTTTGGTTAGTGTTAGTGTCTGTCCTTTGAATGTATACATGATGCTCACTAAGTATGCGCATAGAGATAGTTCCTCTGGCTTTTATACATAAAAAGCCTCTGATAATTGTCCATAAACCAAACAAAAGCACAAAAGACCTGAGAGAAATCTCTGACGACTAAAACCTGGTGTGAAGTATACAAGTAACAGGTAAAGTACATATTATTTTACCAGTGAGCTCTGTGTCACTGGTTTATAGACACAATATGTAGTTTTGTTTCTTTTAATGTGGAATATAATATGACTCCAGATACTTTCTCTAGAATTACAGGAAATAGAAGACAATATGCATGTCATTTTTCCCTTGAACAACTTTTACCACCTTTTTTGAGATATAATTCACATAGCATATAATTCACCCCTTAAAACTATATAATTGAATGGTTTTGGCATATGACATGACTGATATTTAAAATTATGGTTCTTTCTCATATATATACATTATATATATATATATATAGCCACTTAAAGCCATTTTTAAGTGTACAATTCATTGGCATTGATTACATTGAAAATGTTGTACAACCATCACCACTATTTTCAAAACTTTTTTATCACTCAGAGTACTTTAAAAGAAAATCTACCACTCTGATTCAAAAAAAGTAACCTTCAACCTACTAAACATTATTATTCTCAAACTAGAAAGAAACATTTTAAAGCATTTCCCATGCACATCAATAGCTCTGAAAGGGCAAAGAGGGGTGGTTCATTGTGACAATTAAGAGCTTGTAATGAAATATCTGCATGCTTCCACACATGGGACGACACAGGCATCCATCCTCCACATTTAGCACAGGCTCAGTCACATCCACATGGACATATGATTCTAAATACAGATGCATGCACACTGTCCAGCAGGCCGAGGCTCACCACACAGAAATAAACCAATACATGTGCACAGAGGCATATTGAAAATAGACGGCCAAATGCTGAGGAAGCTAATCTGGAATGATGATAAATGAAAGAACACGTCAGTTGAGAAAGAAGAATATTTGGAGACTAGGGGTTAGGTAAATTTGGTGGCTTTAAAACATGCCCATAAGTTTTTTGGACACTCCTCCCATCAAGAGGTAGAGTTCAGTTCTTTTCTCTTTCAAATATGGGCTAGCCTCACAAACTTCTTTCTCGAGAACAAAATTCAGAGGAAACAAAATGGCATGATTCAGAGACTAGTTTAGAAAAGGCCTGGAGGTTTCTGTGGGACTCCTGGCTATACCCAGAACCTAGATTCCATGCTGTGAGGAAGCCTAGTCCACAGGGAGTGGCCACATGTAGGTGTTTTGGCCAACAGCTACCACTGAAGTCCCAGCTGACAGACAACATCCATCATGAGGCATAAGAATAAGGAAGCCATCAAAACAACTCAAGGTCACCATCAGACTAAAACCACATAGGAGGAGGTTTGAGCAACAATCAACTAACGGAGCCATGTCAATTCCCAGAATGTCAATTCCCAGAACCATGAAAGATGATAGTAATCATTATTTGTTGTTGTTGTTTTGTTTGTTTGTTTGTTTGTTTTTGTAATCATTTGTTTTTATGTCATTAAATTTGGGATAATTTTGTTGTACAGCAGTAGATAACAGGAATAGTAAGTGAAGTGGCTGAAATAGGGTAGGCAGTTAATAGGGTAGTGATCAGCAAAGCTAATTTCTCCATTTTTGCTTTCCTTAAAATAGAATGAAGAAAACAGTGTTTTTGCTTTATACTTTTTAAGACATTTTGTTTGTTTATTTGAGAGACACAGAGAGAGAGAGTAGAACACAAGTGTGGGCAGAGGGGCCGAGGGAGAAGCCGACTTCCTGCTGGACAGATAGTGCAAAGGAGGGCTCCATGCTAGGCCTCCGAGATCATGACCTGAGTGGAAGGCAGCCACTTCACAGGCTATCCCACTCACGTACCACCCCAAAAAGAGTGTTTTTAAATTATGGTTTTTTTTTTTTCTGTTTTTGGAATCGGGCAACAAAAGTTTCAAACAAAAATAAACTGAAAATATTTACAAAGAGGGTGCAGATTTTTATGATTCATAGATTTTGACATTTTTTTTATTACTCACTTAATAAGTAATGCATATTTCCTTGCCTTGGAATAAGATACTTGTTTGAAATTTAATAAAAACATCTCCTAAGCACATGACTTCTGTCATAACTAAACTTAATTATTTTTATTCATTCATTATCAATATTTATTAAACATCTAGTAAGTGCTGAGTATCCGGCTAGAGATACAACAACTGATAGTATATGATCTTTACACTCAAGGAGTTTATAAAAAAATTATGGAAGAGACAAAAAGTAAAGAAGCAGTTATGGTATAGTGTGGCAAGTTCCACATATAAGTAAGTGATCTATGATATAGTGTGGGGACAAATCATAAGCTCTGGAGAAAAGGTTGGGGAGGTGTGAAGAAAGAATTCTTGAAGGGATTCTTAGCTATCTTGACATGTAAAGGAGAGAAGCTAAGAGTTCATCTTGTGAAACTCTAGAGATTGATGGGGAGGTTGGAAGAGGAGAGCTAACTAACAGTTTGGGCTGAGGGCATAGAATGTGCAGAGACCTAGAGGCAAGAATACACACATCAAATTCTGAGCTCTTGCAAGTGTCTTAATATGGCTGGAGCAGAGATCACAAGGCAGAGAAGCAACAAGAGAACATTAAGGACCCCTCCGTCATAGAAATAATTGTGAACTTCGTCCTGAGGGCTTTGAATGCTTTTAGGAAAGAGAGACAGGATCAGATTTGACTGCGATGTGGACAACATATTTGAAAGGGGCAAGATCAGAATCTGGCAGGCCAATCAGAATACTCTTACAGCAGTTCATGTGAAAGAGGACAGAGGCTGGAACCGGGTAGTGGCGTAGGAAGAATCACTCTGTGAAGAGGAAATGGAGCTCTTGTTCATTTCCAGCAAATGGATCCTCCACTCTGCATGAGGGCCTTTTGGATGCAGATAAAACAGATTGCAAGTCAGTAATCTAATTTCAGGAGGGACAGATCCTGGGTATGTATTTCAGAATGCCAAAGCCTATCCGGAAAGTGGATACCCATGTGGCATTCTGGATTGAATGCCATATGTGTTGTAAAAGCAGACAGGTGCTTTGATAAGCTAGTAACAGATTTCAAAAACAAAAATTCTCTTTTAATGAGAAATCTCTGCCACACTAGTAACTTATATGGAAACAACGGTTGGTGTGTGTGTATATCTCTGTGTCAAATGAATATTCATGCCTCATGAGCCACTTTAACATTTTCACAGTCTGACCTTGAATGAAGGGGTCAGAGTACCACTCATTAAAAAAAATGATAACCCTCTCCTTATGAGCCTACTTGGTATTACAAATTGGAATTTGTTTAGCCCCTTTTGAGAATGATTCCTCAAATTAGGGCAGCGTACTAGGTGCTTACAATGCCAGTGTGCTTTGAATGAAATCAACACCTATAGACATAGTAATTTATTTTCAAGCATTATGTATGTGTAAAAATATGCATATGCATGTGTGTGCGATGTACATGCATTATATAGTTATATTGGAGATACCTATGTGGATTAACGGATGCATAAATACAGGGAACGAATAAACAGGGCCACTCAATAACAGAATCTTTTAATGCATTCCATATAAATTCAATGAGGAATTAAAGTGATTCTTTGCCAACAGAATAGCTGATATGATAGGACAACTGCTTTCTTCTGCTGCTACCAGAACAAATTAACATCACTGTGGAGAGAAAAGAGAAGTGGTTTGCAGCAATTCATACAATAAATAACCATAGTAGCTGTAGCTATTGTCATGGAGCCAAAACGCTTTAATTTAAATCATTTATACTAATTACTGAAATTGCAAGGGAATCGTTAGGAATAAGTATTTATAGAAATTCAAAAGGGAAATTTAGCGGTGCTACAAATTCCATATTTGTATTCCTTATTTCACTTTATTTTTAAGTGTTGTTACGAAGACAGTAGACTATGGTTTAGAAAGACAGATCAGGATCGTCACAAACAGGTGACCTGTGTGTGCTGGTTGGGGCTAAATATTCATTATGATTGGAGAGCAGAAATTTATGACTTTTCAAGTCATCTTATGTTTTATTCTTTTATGTATAAGCTACTTATTATGTCAGCCCAGCCTGAAAGGAAAGCAAACGAGAAAACAATTGCAGACCACCGTTAGGTCCATTCACTGTCACGCTGTTCCATTTCATCCTCATAATTACAAGGTAGCTCGGTTAGGATTAACATCAAGTTCAAGTGAACAATCGTAGAGTTTAAAGTTTATACCACATGAGGTTTTCTGACCAGTAAATTTCAAAGGTGGGATTCAAAACAGGATCTGTCCAATTAGATCTCACAGTCTGTGTAGGAATATCAGCCACTGTTGTCCCTCATCTCACCAATCTCACTGGGTGGCCAAGGATGCCATCTTTTTTGGTGTGAGATACAAATGTAAAGCAGGAGCCATATTCTGTGCTTCGAAAATTACAGTTTTTGAAATGGAAAAGAATTTAGAGTAGGCCAAGGCATCTACTTTATACAGGAAGCAACTGAAACTCCCAGAGGAAAATTGACAAACTCAGTGTCATTCTCATTGTTGGTAGTGGACTTTGGACTAAAATTCACATCTCTTGAGCCATACTGGAAATTGATTTACCCTGATATAAACAATAATAATAGAATACCTAATGGTCATGGGATTAAATGCATATCCAAACCAAACATGACCTGTTTTGCCACACTTGGATTTTTAGTTTTACTTCCCTGAAAATTATGGTCCAGAAAGATATGAATGTTTGGTTTTGAGTTTCTTTTACTATATCTTCTCTTCATTCTTTTTGCTACTGTAGAAATGTCTAAAAGCAAATCCAAACAATAACAGAATTAAATTAAAATGCAAAAAGAAAGTAGATATGCCCAGTTTAAGATAAACTCATCCTGGCTTGACTTAATGCATTTTTTGCTGGGACTTCCCTTTTTCTGTCATAGATCAGCTAGAATCTTTTACTCCATATATCCTTGAATCCATCGCTCTATCCTCTCTTTTGGTATTCTTTACCAAGATATTACTAAGTATCTAAGTAGTATCTCAGATACTACTCTTAGTTTTTGGCCCTGAGGACACAAAGGTCTCTGATTTGAATCTCAAATACTCTTCAGTTTGCTCATGAAACTCCATTTTTATTTTCAGTTCAAAATATCCTTGACCTCTGTCTACAAAATTTCTATGAACTATAATAAGACCCTAAATGTGCATAGCACATTTATGTACATTAAATGTACATAGAGGGGTTGTCAACATCTAGCTCCAGTTTCCAGGGACCTGTGGTTTTCAGCACAGTGTTCAGGAATCCTTTCTGTCTCAGGTAAAATGGGATTAGAACTAGTTTTTAATGATATTTCCCATATAATTACTTTATTTGGGTTTGCAAAACAATCCTAAGGCTTAGACAGAGTAGAGATCATCATCACAATTCTGCAAAATTTTTGCATTTTAGTTCTACAATTGATTCTATAATCTCAGGGACCACCTTACCTTTTTATGTTTAAGTGGATTCCACTGTATTAAAAAAAGAAAAAAAAAAGCCACTTGACAAAGTCAGTTAAGTCTTGGGTGTCATCTGTTAACTGGCATATTCAAACCCTAGAAAATGCTTGGTAATCAGAGATCAAAAGTGACTGACTTACTCAAGGTACTCACTCTAATGTCTTTTGCCCTTAGTATTATACCCAGCTGCTTCTCGCCTTTTAGCTTTCAGGGTTCTTTTGGTTTCCCCATTTTATAGATTCTCTCTAAACTCCAGATCCTTCCCTGCTGGTCACTCAAGCATCAGCACGCATAATCTCCTTTGTGGCCTCCACTGAGGACATCTTTTCCAAGCAGCGGGTTACCTTCCCTAACAGGAAAGGAACTGAGATGCCCAAGTCATCTAGCTCTCCCTTGCAAGTTGTGTAGCCTGAGTAGATCAGGTTTCTTCTTTCTAGGGCCTCTAATTTCATCAGTCATTGGAGAGGTGATGGGACAATATCATCTCTCATGATATCCTAGGATTGCTCTTCTCACAAGGGGCATAGGAAAATTTGCAAAATGGGTACTAGATTATTCCTTTTTAGAAGTACATGGAACAATATCTGAAGCATAGGTTGGCATGAAAATGAATTAAGTAGCATGCATATAACAAGGGCAATCAATAGCTAAATAAATAGCTAAATGCAAAGACAAGTAAGATAATGAATAAAGAAGTGGGGATTACATAAATTATTTTTATGTAGTAACTGGGCTGTTCCTGAGATTAGAATGTTGATTTTGTTGGGTGTGTTTAGTTAGTGACTTCAGAATTTTCCTATCAAAGCTAGACAAAAATGCATGGGGATGAAAACATACAGACAGAAATAATTAGCAAACTTTCTGGATCCAATTTAAATGTACTTTCCTTCTCGATTCCAAAATGTTTTGAATTAATTGATGAGCTCATAGTGAGAATTGATATAGAGAGAAGACTCCCAGAGCAAATCATACAAAATAAATTTTGTTCTGAAGCAAGAGCTGACACCCACTGTGTAATCAGAGTTTTGCTCCACAGGAACACCCTCCACCTCCCCACACCTCACCAAAGTCTGGTGTTTTTAATGTTTTTTCAAGTCTATATTTTAGCCAGAAGGATTTATATCAAGAATAAGCCATCAAGTTGTAGGGAGATGAAGAATGAAGGTCACAACCTTACTATTTTATCTTTCTATTACTCCCAGCCTAAAACTGGCTCCTGGGGTAATGCCTATTTCTGTAAGAAATTCTTTTCACTGATCTCTTCTTTGTGGTCCTCATAATAGGCTGCCTTCAAGAGCATGTAAGCATCTAATGTGCATGCACGGAGACTTCTTCAAGGGGGAAGAACCTGGCTCCTGAAGCCTGTGGGCTTCTACTTGACACCAGGAATTCTGAAGTGCCTGCACTCAAAAGAAATCATTCTCTTCCCTGGTGTCCTGATTAAAAAGAGCAATTCACAACTTATTTTAAGAGGCTGCAGACTCTAGAGGCTGAGCCGAGTTCCTCTCTTCTATTTACAGGTGGTTCATAGAGTATGACTTGGCAACGTTTTATTGTGTTTTCGTGTTACTTGTAAGAAAATTATTAAGTAAAAGCAGCCTGATGCTGACAGTATGATAAAACACATGCACGTTCTTTCCCTCGTCTATATGTATGTGTACACATGCAATAAGTTACTCAAAGTAAAAATAGGATCTTTGCAAAGCCCGTTTACCAAATGGTACGGTTCATATTTGCACGCATGTGTTCGTATACTGGCCTGTGTGCGTGTGTGTGAGCGCACACGTAAGCCGCATGGATTGCACAAGGTGCTTTTAATAAATGAACTGTTAGCTTGCCTTTCATAACTCCATTTTCACCTTATTTAGTCTCTTGCCATCTCTTTTGGAGTCTTTGATTTCTCTGTTGAATTGAATAAAATATTCTGTGATTTGAAATTATTTCATCTGATATCAGAGGAGTTTTTCAAATCCTCTCAGGTGTGGTTTTATGAGCAAGCCAAATGTTTGCTCTCTGTTCTGTAACTACATCTTATGAAACACTTGTAGTAGATGTAACACCATAATAAATCACTAAATTAACCTGTTTTGTGAATTTAAAATGAAATTATTTAGTGAAGAAATTGCTTAATAAGCTTTGTCAAATACTATCTCGCCATCAAAAGTATATTATCTGAGATTAGATACATGAGTGAAACCTTAAGAATATAAGTAGTCAGATGGACGGGTAATAACATGTCGAAGATCTTTAATAGAACATGACCATCACAATATTTCATACTAACTCATTTGTTTTTTATGACTTTTTTAAATAGGGAAAACTGATATTTTATCTTTGGAGACTCTGCCTGTAAGAACTCTGAGTAATAGAGATTATGTCATTTGCTTGAGGTTTCTGCAGCTAGAAAGTAGAATAGTTTGGAAAAGAAGATATTTGATAAATATTAAGTATTCATTTAAAAAAACAATAACAAAGCTTTGTTAAATAAATATAAATAAGCTGAATAAACTATTTTTTTTCAAACCCACTAGACTTCTCTTGTCATTGCAGCCCTTTTTTGTTTATTTTTACACTATTTGACAGATAGTATGTGTGGAAATGTTAAATTTACAAAGAATGCTAGATTGGTTGTATATCTCCCTGGGGAGAGGCTTCTACAATGGTTTACATATTTTATATTTTCTTCTCCATCTCCTTTTCCCCTCTCTACTGCCACTCACTTATTCAGTATGAGAAAATCTTATCAGACATCCAGTTTATTTGAAGTATGGACCTAAGAGCTAGGAATACCAAGTTGAATGCAAAAAAAACCATACATTTTAATTGGAAAGGCAAATAAATTAAACTATTACCATAGAATATGCAAAGGGAAAAAGGGGTGAGGGCATTAGAATCAAATGAGATGTGTATGTGTATGGATGTTGTGTAATGTTTTACATTTCTTATTTTATATTTTTCTTTGATGGATGCTCTAAAAACAAATTACATATATTGGCTGCACATTATCTATCGTACTTCATACATTTTAAATAATAATAATGGCAGATGCCACCATCAGTGGAGATCAAATTTATATTCTTTAAGTAAAAAAATTTTCTACCTCACTTCTTTTTTCCACTTAAATTAAGCTTGGAAAGGAAATTGGATTTTTTTCTTCTCTTGCCACTAGTATAACACCAACTATTCTTAAAGGAATCATATTTATATTAAGTTTAAGAATTTTGAGTCCTTGAATTAAGGACTATATAGCGTTAGTTCTGTGGCCCTGGGAATGCAGGAGGAACAATAAAATGGCCGCCAGACTGCCATCTTCCCCTTACCCAGGGCTTTCCCACCAGAAAATGGGAAGATGTCCTTGAAGGACATCTGTCAAGGACACATCACCTTGAGCAAACCAAAACCTATGCGAGAAACAGAAACCAGCCACTTTGGAACTTTCCAATCCCAAACCTCTAACCTTACCAAATATGGTTATGAGCCCCCACCCTGCCTTGGCCCAATAAAAGCTCACTCAACCCCTTCCCGGGCACGACTTCCCTGACTCTCCTCTCCTGAGTTGGGGAACCTCGCCCGAGGGCGCCTTTAATAAACCTCGCCTTGCGCCTATCTTGCCTGGTGTCATGTGTATCTTGCCTATGAAAACTTACTTTTGGTGCCGAAACCCAGGAGGAGATTGAGGCCCCACCCTGATGAGGAGGCTCTCTCCTCTCCCTACTGGGACCTGGACCTGCCTCTCTGAATGCCACTTCCAAAGCCTGGTGAATTTCCCCCGATTCTGCATCTCTCCAGAAAGCCCTGTCCTAATTACGGCCATGTCGATGGATCCCACTGGTCACCAGGTGACCTCCGCGACTCCAGGAATTGGGAGACATCTTAATTTCACGGCAGTTGACACAGTCTCTCCACTACCCAATGCTGGACGAGGGGATGCCTTCCTCCAACCCTCAGATTGCCTGACAAGGAATCATGGGGGCCTCCCAATCCACCCCTAGGGTGTCTATTGGCTAAACTTAAGACCCTGGGACTGGACCAGGACCTACGAAAGCGACATCTCATACATTACAATAGCATCGCATCACCACAATACCAATCACACAATCCCAATGGCCTCCGGAAGCCACTTTTGATTACCAAATTCTCACAGATCTAGATAACCTAGGCAGACACCAAGTCAGATGGGCCGAGGTCCCTTATGATCAGGATTTCTGAACTGGCACCCTTGTCTACCCCTTCTCCTCCCCACTCCTATCCCAACTCCTGAAAAAACTTACCCCTTCTCATACTGATATTGCCCTCACCGATTCTCCCCTCACTTCTCCTTTTAGGCCAACCTCAATAACTATATTAAGGAATGCCAGTACCTGGCCCAGGCCTATGACCTTACCTGGCACAACCTACATGTGGTCCAAACCACCACCCTCACCACAGAGGAGAAGGAACGCATTCAGACTGCTGCCCAAGAACATGTTGATCAGGTCCATCTCACTGATGCCACGTGCCCGTTGGAGCTCAGGTGGTCCCAGCTGTAGTACCTGGACGGGACTGGCCAAGATGGCCGCTGGTGCCACAACCGCATGGTCCAGTGCCTCATTGCTGGCATGCAGGCAGCCTCCAACAAGGCGGTCAATTATGATAAAATTAGGGAAATCATTCAGGAACCCAGCCATATTTCTAAACAGACTTACTGGGCGCTGACTCAACACACTCACCTAGACCCAGCATCCCCGGCAGGGGTGACTGTTTTAGCTACCCAATTTATTTCTCAGTCAGCACCAACATTAGGAAAAAATTAAAGAAAGCAGAGGAGGGCCCATTTCTGATCTGGTGAAAATGGCATTTAAAGTCTTTAACTCCTGAGAGGAGGCAGCAGAACTTAAGCAGACTCCAACAGAAGGTCCAACTACAGACCCAAGCCCTGGTAGCAGCCCTGAGGCCAGCAGGTTCTGGGGGACAACAGAGGGGAAACTATATCCCTCTGGGGAATTGCTTCCAATGCGGAGCCGAAGGACACTGGACCCATCAGTGCCCCAATCCCAAAGTGCCTCCTAGTCCATGCCCTCAATGTCGCATGATGGGCCATTGGAAGTCAGACTGCCCCAGCACTGGGGGAATCCTTGGCATCTCCATGTGGGGGTGACCCTGAGATGGTAAGTCCCACTTTCCAGCTCCTTGGATTGGAGGATGATTGATGGAGCCCGAACTCAGACAACCCTCTCACCCACATCAAGCCCAGGGTCACACTCCAGGTAGTGGGTAATTCCATCTCCTCTCTGTTGGACACAGGGGCTCCCTATTCCATCCTGCCTTCCTACTTGGGTCCTACTCGTCCCTCCCCAGTCACAGTGATGGGAATTGACGGTACTTCCTCCACTCCAAAAGCCACCCCTTCCTTGTCATGCAGCCTGGATGACAAGGCTTCTCACACTCCTTCCTTATCATCCCTTCCTGCCCCATCCCTCTATTAAGCAGGGACATCCTCCATAAACTTCAAACCACCATACGTCTTTCTCCCTCTCCCTTAACTTCTGCTCATCTCATCCTCTCTCTGCTCCCCAGTGAATCACCCTCTATCCCAGACTACCTCCCCTTGGTAAACCCGTAAGTATGGGATATTTCCATTTCCAGACCTGTGGTAGCAACCCACCACATCCCAGTCAAGATACAACTGAAGGACGAGTCTACATTTCCATCCTGCCCACAGTTCCCTATCTCAATGACTCACCAGAGAACTTAAGCCTATCATCAACCACCTTCAGCAGCAGGGTCTCCTTATCCCTATTAACTCTCTATACAATACTCCTATCCTTCCTGTTAAAAAATCCTCAGGAGCCTATCACCTGGTCTGACTCTATTGCCCAACAAACGGGCTTAAACTCCTCACCAGCCCCCCTCCTATTCCTCAACACCCCCTCTACTTGATGAGGAGATTCGGGCCCTTGAGACATTAGGTGGCAGGTTAGGTGACAAGGGATGGTATTATGTCCAGGACAAGAATGCCCTCCTGAATGGTCTAATCCACACCCTCATTACTGACATCCACCAGTCTCTCCACATCAGTCCAAAGGCCCTATACCAATTTCTCCAACCTTTCACCACCCCCTCCTTTAAAAGACCATTAAGGATGTACATCAGGCCTTCAGAACCTGTTCTGCGGTCAACGCCCAGAGTGGCCTCCACAGACTGGGACCCACCCATCAGCTCTGCAGGCATCAGCCAGGAGAGGACTGGCAACTTGACTTCACTCACATGCCTCCACACAAAACCTTCAGATACCTACTAACTCTCATGGATACCTTCACAGGCTGGATCAAGGCATTCCCCACCACTAGGGAAATAGCATACATAGTCACCACAATTCTCATTGAGCACATCATCCTGAGATTTGGACTCCCTCGAATCCTACAATCGGACAATGGACTGGCCTTCATCTCCAGCATCATGCAAGAAGTCTTTGAGAGCCTCAACATTACCTGGAAACTTCATATCCCTTATCATCCCCAGTCCTCAGGTAAGGTCCAGGGTGCCAATGGCCTCCTCAAGGAGCAACTCACTAAACTCACTCTGGAAACTCGCCTCTCTTGGCCAACCCTTCTCCCACTAGCACTCACCCAACTCAGGGCCTCTCCTTGTGTACGGTCAGGACTCAGCCCCTTTGAACTCTTGTACAGCAGACCCTTCCTGCTCAGTCACAATCCCCCTGCTTCTCTTCCGTTCCTCCTATCTTTTCTGCCTTATCTTACTCTCCTAAGAGCCCTTTTATGGGCTCATGCAGATGTGACCATTCCCGCCTGCAACAGCCCTGGTGGAGATTTCCCCCAGGCCCTAAATCCTGGGGACCAGGTTCTCCTATGAGAATTTCACCCAACGTCCTTACAGCCCAGGTGGATCAGCCCCCATACTGTTATTCTTATGACTCCCACCACAGCAAAACTTCTGGGGCACCACCCATGGGTACACATCTCCAGCCTAAAGCAAGCTCCACCACAGGATGGCTGGATTTCCCAGACCCTGGGGCCCACACAGTTGCAGATTTCCTGCACCACTTTTCCTCATCCTCCTCCTTCTACTCCCTGCATAGCTGCCCCTCCAGTGACCCTGAGTTCAGGTGGTGGTTCTTCCTAGTGGAAACTTGGACCCATGGGGATACCACATGATCTAGTCAGCTGGTCACCACAGATTGCCAGCTGGGAGGTTGCCAGCCCTAGCGGAAATCCTCACGAACCCCCTCCCCCGACAGAAAAGGGCTGTATTTCTTCCTCTGGTCATAGAGGTCTCCTTAGCATCTTCATTAGTGACCACCAGACTGGGCACTGGGCCCCTAGCCCACTCCATAGATGCTATCCAAGATTTATCCAAACATGTCTGGACAGCCATCAAGGCCTTAGCTGAGTCCTTGGCATCCCTACAGTGGTAGATTCCTCAGTGGCCCAGGCTTGCATACATGAGGTTTCCAGAGTCACTGTTAACCAGCTTCTCCTGCATCCCTACTCCAGGCTGCCCACATCTGAGGAACCCTATGATGAAGGCCGAAGTAGCCAGATCCGAGTCACTGCCCGTATTACACCAAAAAGGTCAGAATGTTAGGTGGGCAGCCCTGGGAATGCAGGAGGAACAATAACATGACTGCTAGACCACCATCTTCCCCTACCCAGGACTTTCCCACCAGAAGAATATCTGTCAAGGACACATCACCTTGAGTAAACCAAAACCTATGCGAGAAACAGAAACCAGCCACTTTGGGACTTTCCAACCCCAAACCTCTAACCTTACCAAATATGGTTATGAGCCCCCACCCTGCCTTGGCCCAATAAAAGCTCACTCAACCCCTTCCCGGGCATGACTTCCCTGACTCTCCTCTCCTGAGTTGGGGAACCTCCCCTGTGGGTGCCTTTAATAAACCACGCCTTGCACCTATCTTGCCTGGTGTTGTGTGTCTCTAACCTGTAAAACCTTACATATAGTTTACTGAAGAACCCCAAATCAATTTCTACCTTGACTGTAATGATGTTACTTATTGTTTCCAGAAAATGTGATATACAATCCCAGGCAGTTATTATATGGACTGACTTCACAACATAATTCTGAGGAAGAAACTTTAAAGCAGTATGCACTACAAATCAAGCATGAATTGGAGATGAAATATATACATTCAATTAAAAAAAAAAAAAAAAACCCAAAACCAAAAACCTGGGGCCTGTTGAGCATACCTCGTTTTTTGCTGAGGTTGTGATCTCAGGGTCCTGAGATGGAGCCCTGTGTCAGGCTCTGTGTGCTCATCATATGTGTGCTTGAGATTCTCTCTCCTTCTCTCTCTACTCCCCACCCCCTACTCATGCACTGCTGTCTCTCTCCCTCAAATAAATAAATAAATCTTAAAAACAAAACAAAACCCAAACTATTGTATATTGTGGCCATTCTTTCTTTTGATATATTTTCCTGGTGTTTTGCTCACCACAATGCACTGGAGTCGGCTTTGCAAAACATATGAATGCATAATGGACTGGAGATGAAAAATTATGGCCATTTCTTAAAATGATGTCTTTTAGGCTATTAATGAAATTTTCCTTTTATGGCTTAAAGTATTTTGTTAAATACAAAAATCACCATTACCTTCATGTAAGATTTTTCTAAATATCACAAAAACCCATACATACTGAAAGGCAACAGATATACTTGATTGTTTTATGTTTTCAGTGAGTATCTCTGGTAAAATCTATCATTAAAAGTGTCTATTTTCTTCAGTTCACAGTTAAGAGAATAATATATTAATAAAATTTTTCTTTTCTTTTTTTATTCATTTGTTTTTATCATAAATGCAATTTGACAGATGGCAGATGTCAAAATCAATATAGAGTGGTATCCATGACTACACATTTCTTTGTTCAGTTGTGTAAAAATCATTTAAAATACACATAAGAAAAATTTACTGGAATATATGTTTAAACACAGTATCAGTACTAACATAATCCAGATATAGATTAGAAGATGCTACACACATGGTTTGGCCTTCACTGTTTTCCTGGTCTGCTACAGTTTATTCAAGGAAACAAGGAGAATGTGAGATATTTCAGCAATATCTTCCTCTAATCCCTAGAGATTAGAATGAATAATGCAAATAAATTTAGACACACCTTTATCAGATTTGGCCTAGAGAAAGAGGACTTGCCCCTGAATTTAATTTAAATGCATATTTGATTGGAGAGATGGTCTTAAAAGGTTAGATTATACTATCTAACATACCTTTATTACTTTAAAATATGTCTGAGACTCTGTGAGTAAGGAAATCAAGTTCTAGAGACAATTAAAAGCTTATCCCAAATAATGTCCCTTGTGGATGGCAGAAAACAGATTTATGTCATGTATTTCAGTTTCTCAAGTGAGTGATCCTTGCAGTCTTCTCTGTTCACTCTCACCTCTGATCTTTCCATTGCTGACCTGGTAAGAAAATGCTACTTCATGCAAAATGTTGGTAACAATACACACATTCCACATTGCTTTGTGCATGTAGAACCAATTACGCCATGAACCATCATATACACTAATAAGGTCAGTGAAAACAATGCCTTTAGAATATTGAGCCAGTTTTATACCACATACCAATTTTGTGGCAGGCATAAAGAAATGGTTTTAAAATTTATTTTACATTCTTATTCAAAAGCATTTTCAAATCAAACATCCTTCAGACGTCCTTTAACTATTTTGCTGGGGCTTAGGAAAAATGCAAAGTAATACACTTTCAGGTGTACACTGTACAGTATAATTTGCATACAAATGCATTTTTACTGAAAAAGATCAGGGCAAGGTTTTAAACATGTTTCTACATTGAACTTTTAGGCATTGTGTAAAGTTGAATATAATATAAAATTTGGAATTCTCTCTAGTTTGACACATTCTGTATGGACTAAGTTTGTGTTTTCCAGGTAGCAAGTTACTAATTTTACTGAAGGTGTTGCAGAAAGAGTCATATACTTTTAAACAACATTAATGCATCAGATCATTCAATATCCTTTCATGCTCATGCTTCATCAAAGACTTCCAAACCCAGATATTAATATTTGATGGATATTTAGAGTTGGGGATCTTGATGGAATAAAGGGAGATTTTTTCCTCAATGTCATATAAGATATTAGTAATAAATCATAAAACTGGTTACAGAATTTTGACATTTCAGTATAACTTACTGTATCAATGTATTAAAAATGATGTGAAAGGTAGGAAGAAAATATTTTCTAGGAACCCAACAAGATGAAATGTATATGGAGCCCTCCTTAAAATATAAATAAAACTGGGTAACCAAGAAGAAATGCAATAGCTAAAGAAAACTTATACATTTAAGGTAATTTCAGGATCAATAAAGCTGGTAAGGGAAATAAAGATAATTGAAAAAGATTTTCATGAATTTACATTTTTTTCAATAATGATAGGATAAAAAGTTGTGTGTGCCATTCTTTCAGATTAATACATATCTAAGTAAATAGGCTAACTGCACAATTGAAAAAATGAAAATGAATTAGATATAGCATAGAAAGAAATGGGATAAATGGTATTTGAGAAATATAAATGCAGTATTTATTCATATATATATCACCCAAAATTCATTCAGAGAATCTTTCTTGAGAAGGTGCTATATGGTAGGTATGGTGCTAGGCACCAAAGATTCACTAGTGTGCAAATACAGCCATAGGGCCTGTCCTTAGAGTGTTTATAATGACTAACCATCTAAAACATTTAAGAGATTGACAGAAATAATTGTGTAGATTCTAAATAGCTTAAAAAAAACAGCTTTATTGAGTCATACTTGATGTACAAAGCACTAAACATAATGTATACAATTTGGTAACATTAGACATGCACATACTGCTGTGCAATAAAGATAAAACTTGATGCCTTTTCATGATGAAAATTATCAACAACTGTTATAGAAGGAACTTATCTTAATATAATTAAAAAAAATATGAGAAGTCCGCAGTTAACATGACACTCAATGGTAAAAAACTGAAAGTTCTTTCTCTAAAATCAGGAACAAGACAAGGATGTCCATTCTCACCATTTATATTTAGCACAGTACTAGAAGTTCTAGCAGAGTACTTAGGTAAGAAAAAGAAATAAAAGGCATACAAATTAGAAATGAGGAAGTAAATTATTGCTCTTTGCAGATGACATGATCTTATTTAGAGAGAATTTTAAATTCCCCCAAAACTTGTTAGAACTAAAGAGAAAAATTAATAAAGTTACAGGATACACCATCATTGTGCAAAATCAGTTGTGTTTCTATGTACAAAAAACAAAGTATCTGAGAATAAAATTAAGCATATGTTAGCATCAAGGCACTGGGTGACTAGTCCATTGAGCATTTGCCTTCATTTCAGGTGATTAGGTTCCTTGCTCAGCAGGGAGACTGCTTCTGCCTCCATCCCTCACCCTGCTGTTGTACTCTCTCTCTTTTTCAAATAAATAAATAAAATCTTAAAAAAAAAAAACTAAAAATGGAATATATTAGCATCAATAAGAACAAAATGCTTAAGAATAATTTAACCAAGGAGGTGAAAGACCCATACACTGAAAACTATAAAACATCCATTATAGAAATTACAGAAGAAACAAGTGGTAAATCACCCTGTATTCATGAATTGGAAGAATTAATATTGCTAAAATATTCATACTACCCAAAGCGATTTGTGGATTCAATGGAATCATTACCAAAATCCCAATGGCATTTTTCACAAAATAGGATAAAACAATCCTAAAACTCACATGGAACCACAAAGACCTTGAATAGCCAAAACAATCTTGAGAAAGAACTAACCTGGATGCATCACACGTCCTGTTTCCAAATATATTATAAATCTACAGTGATTAAAACCATATGGATAGCTCTTTACACGATATATTGATGCTGCTTTTCTTTTTTCTTTTTTTTTTTTTTAAGATTTTATTTGTTTATTTGACAGACAGAGATAGTCGGAAAGAGAGTGAATACCAGCAGGGGGAGTGGGAGAGGGAGAACAGGCTTCCTGCTGAGCAGGAAACCCAATGCTGGGCTTGCTCCCTGGACCCTGGAATCATGACCTGAATCAAAGGCAGACCCTTAACAACCGAGCCACCTAGGTGCCCCAAATTGATGCCACTTTTAACTACATGAAGGGAAGTGACTCAGTTTTAAAATCTATGGTCTTTACTTGGCTCATAAAATGATTATTGTCTGATTTTGCTTTCACAGTAACTAAATATTCATAACATCTAAAAATATCAGTTTAAAAATATATTTGACATCAACCATGGAAACATTTTTCTAAATATGTCTCCTTCAGCAAGGGAAACAAAAGCAAAATTAAACTATTGGAACTACATCAAAATAAAAAGCTTCTGCTCAGTGAAGGCAACCATAAACAAAACAAAATAAGTAACCTGCTTAATGGGAGAAGATATTTGCAAACAATCCATCTAATAATGGGTCAATATCCAAAATTTATGAAGAATTTATAGGACTCAACACTATTATTAATAATAATAATGATAATCCAATGAAAAAAATGAGCATAGGACCTGCATAGACTTTTTTTTTTCTATACAGATGGCCAGTGGACACATGAAAAAATGCTCAGCATTACTCATCAGAGAAATATAAATGAACCACAATATTACTTCACACCTATCAAAATGGCTAAAAGAAAAAACAAGAAATAGCAAGTTTTGGCAAGGATGTGGAGAAAAAAGAACTCTCTTGTACTACGGGTGGGAATGCAAATTGGTACAGCCACTGTGGAAAACAATATGGAGGTTCATAAAAAAATTAAAAATAGAATTACTCTTGGGTTTTCCATATAAAGAATCATGTCATCTGCAAAGAGAGCTTGAGTTCTTCTTTGCCAGTTTGAATACCTTTTATTTCTTTTTGTTGTCTGATTGATATTGCTAGGACTTCTAGTACTATGTTGAACAACAGTGGTAAGAGTGGACATCCTTGTCATGTTCCTGATCTCAGAGAGAAGGCTGTCAGCTTTTCCCCATTGAGAATGATATTTGCTGTGGCTCTTTCATAGATAGATTTTATGAAGTTGAGGAAATTTTCCCTCTATCCCTATACTTTGAAGTATTTTAACCAGGAATGGATTCTGTATCTTGTCAAATGCTTTTTCTACATCAATTGAGAGGACCACATCATTCTTCTCTCTCCTCTTGTTGATTTGTTCTATCACATTGTTTGATTAGCGAATGTTGAACCAACCTTGTTTCTACTAGAACTCATACAGCAATTCAGTAATGTGGCAGGATACAAAATCAATTTACAGAAATCAGTTGCTTTTGCTTTCTTATACACTAGCAATGAAAATATAGAAAGGGAAATTAGAGATTCAATTCCATTTATTATAGCATCAAGAGCCATAAGATACCTAGGAATAAACCTAACCAAAGAGGTAAAAGATCTGTCCTTGAGGAACTATAGTACACTCATGAAAGAAACTGAAGAAGACACAAAAAGATGGAAGAGCATTCCATGCTCATGGATCAGAAGAATAAATAGTGTTAAAATGTCTATACTGCCTAGAGCAATCTATACTTTTAATGTCATTCTGATAAAAATTCTACCAGCATTTTTCAAAGAGCTAGAAGAAACAATCCTAAAATTTGTATGAAACCAGAAAGAGACCCTGAATTGCTAAGGAAATGTTGAAAAAGAAAAACAAAACTGGGGGCATCAGGTTGCCTGATTTCAAGCTTTACTACAAAGCTGTGATCACCAAGACAGCATGGTACTGACACAAAATCAGACACATAGACCAATGGAACAGAGTAGAGAGTGCAGATATGGACCTCAACTGTATGGTCAAATAATCTTCTACAAAGCAGGAAAAATATACAGTGGAAAAAAGTCTCTTCAATAAATGGTGCTGGCAAAATTGGAAAGCTAAGTATAGAAGAATGAAACTAGGCCATCCTTTTACACCATACACACAGATAAACTCGAAATGGATAAAAGACCTCAATGTGAGGCAGGAGTCTATCAAAATCCTAGAGCAGAACATAGGCAGTAATCTCTTCAACATCTGCCACAGCAACTTCTTTCGAGATATGTCTCTAAAGGCAAAGGAAACAAAACTGAAAATGAACTTTTCGGATTTCATTAAGGTCAAGTTTCTGCACAGCAAAGGAAACAGTCAACAAATAAAAGAGGCAACCCATGGAATGGGAGAAGATATTTCCAAATGACACTACAGACAAAGGGCTGAAAACCAAGATCTATAAAGAACTCAAACTCAGCACACACAAAACAGATAATCACATCAAAAATTGGACAGAAGACATGAACAAACACTTCTCCAAAGAAGACATACAAATGGATAACAGACACATGAAAAAATGTTCATCATTAGCCATCAGGGAGATTCACATCAAAACCACATTGAGATACCAACTTACATCAGTTAGAATGGCTAAAATTAGCAAGACAGTACACAACAAGTGTTGGAGAGGATGTGGAGAAAAGGAAACCCTCTTACACTGTTAGTGGTAATGCAAGTTGGTGTAGTCACTTTGGAAAATAGTGTGGAGATTCCTTAAGAAATTAAAAATAGAACTTCCCTATGACCCTGCAATTGCACTATTGTGCATTTGCCCCAAAGATACAGATGTAGTCAACAGAAGGGCCATCTGTACCCCAATGTTCATAGCAGCAACAGCCACAGTCACTAAACTGTGGAAAGAACCAAGATACCTTTCAACAGACACATGGATAAAGAAGATGTGGTCCATATATACAATGGAGTATTATGCCTCCATCAGAAAGGATGAAAACCTAACTTTTGTATCAACATAGACAGGACTGGAAGAGATTATGCTGAACGAAATAAGTTAGCAAGAACAGTCAATTATCATATAGTTTCACTTACTTGTGGAGCATAAGGAATAACACTGAGGACATTGGGATATGGAGAGGAGAAGTGAGTTGGGGGAAATTGGAGGAGGAGTCAAACCATGAGAGACTGCAGACTCTGAGAAACAAACTGAGGGTTTTGGATGGGAGGGGGGTGAGGGTTTGGGTGAGCCTGGTGGTGGGTATTGTGGAGGGCACATATTGCATGGAGCACTGGATTTGATGCATAAACAATAAATTTTGGAACACTGAAAAATATTAAATTAAAAAGATAAATAGGGGCGCCTGGGTGTCTCAGTAGGTTAAGCCTCTGCCTTCGGCTCAGGTCATGATCTCAGGGTCCTGGGATCGAGCCCCACATCGGGCTCTCTGCTTAACGGGCAGCCTGCTTCCCTTCTCTCTCTGCCTGCTGCTCTGCCTACTTGTGATCTCTCTCTCTGTCAAATAAATAAATAAAGTCTTTAAAAAAAAAAAAGAAAAAAGATAAATAGAATTACTCTGTGATCCAATAATTCTACTGCTGGGTATTTACCCAAAAGAAAAAAAAAACCAGTAATTTGAAAAGATATGTGTACCCCTATGTTTATTGCATTATTTACAATAGCCAAGATATGAAAATAACTTGTGTCCATGGATAGATGAATGGATGAAGAAGATGCGGTATATATAAACTATGGAATATTACTCAGGCATAAAAAATGAAATCTTGCCATTTGTAAGAAATACCATATAAATTAACTCAAATTAGAATTTAAGAAACAAAATAAATGAGCAAATAAAGAAAAAAAGAGAGACAAACCAAAAAATACTCTTTTAAAAAAAGATTTTATTTATTTATTTGAGAGGGAAAGAATGAAAGAGAGAGAATGAGGGGGGGTAAAGTCAGAGGGGAAGCATGATGGTTGCCAGAGGGTAGGTAAGTGGAAACTGGGGGTGATAGATAAGGGAGATTAAGAGTATACTTATCTTGATGAGCACTGAGAAATGTATAGAACTGTTAAATCATTATATTATACACCTGAAGCTGTTGTTAATTATACTTGAATTAAAAAAATACTCAGGGATAACAATATTTTAACTATTTAAATATTTTACTATTTTAATAGTTTAACTAGAAACAATATTTATTTAAATATTTAATAATATTTTAACTAAATTTTGTTTATAGCTTACAATACATAATACACACATATGTAAAATATTTAATATGCATAACTGAACTGACTAGAAGATAAACGAAATTCTTAGGAAACAGAAGATATCAGAAAATCATGTGTCCTGATACATGAGCACTGGGATATATATGTGCCCAGGAAATTTTCTTATGTTGTATTGTCCATAGCATTGCCTGTGCAGGGCTATGTGCTCAGCCTAGAGCCTGCAAAAAACCTGCACAAAGCCAGGACCTCTGACCTCTAATACTCAATGAAAGGGGAATCTAGGAAAATAACCACACCTTACTGAAGGAGATGTTTAAATTATTAATAATGGCAGTAACACATTTTTAATAAAAATATTTGTCTATCTTGCTCTGGACATTGATACTGGAAAAGAAAGTTTTCCCTGACAATTCATTCCATAAGCTGACTCTCATGGGGGGTTGAAGCCAATTTATTATCATATTCTTCGTGTGATATGGATGAAAACAATCAAATATTAAGATATTGGACATGTTGGGTAAAGTGGAAGATTGATCTAAAGAATTGACAAAAACTGTATCATGATAAAATTGGTCATAGACTAGGAATAGAGGAAAACTTCCATAATCCAATAAATCTTTGTAGATCTACAACAAATAACACTAATGAACTATTAGAATCATCCTCTTTAAAATCAAGAACAACAATTGAGGCCCACTTTCAACCCTTTTATTAAAGATTATTCTGGGCTTCCAAGCCAGAGCAATTAGAACATAAAAATGAATAAAAGAAATCAAGATTGTTTTTAAAAAAAAAAGAAAGAAGACTGTTATTGGCGATTGATGTGATAGCCTAGAACAGAGATCAGCAAACAATGGCCCACAGGCCAAAACTGGTTTGCTATCTATCTTTGTAAGTCAAGTTTTGTTGGGTCACAGCCATGCTGTGCTTATTCATTTATGTACTGTCTATGGCTGCTTTCATGCTACAATGGCACAGCTGAATAATTGTTAGAGACCATATGACCCTTAGAGTCTAAAACGTTTACTACCCAGCCCTTTAAAGAAAAAAAAAAACATTGTGAACGTCTGACCTACTGTCTAAAATTATGAGAATTAACAAAATAGTTTTATCACCTTTGTCAAAAATGCCAATAAAAACTCAGATCTCGGGCTTGGTGCTGGGCCTGGAGACTGCTTAAAATTCTCCCTTGCCGTCTGCACTGCCCAACCCCACTCTGTGAGTCTTTAAAAAAAAAAAAAAAAAAAAAAAATTTAAAAGTCTTCTCAAGAAGAAAAAAGGTTGGAGATATTTTTCTATCAGGTGACACATTGTAAAGTAACAATATTTAAATCAGAATAATATTGAAGCAGAGATAGAGAAATAGACCAATAGAACAAAAAAGGAAACTCAGACACGTATAAATATGGAAGCTTGATCTATTACAAATGTGGCATTAGAGTTTAATGAGGAAAATATATTATTTAGGAAATGGTAGAGGGAATTGTTTATCCATAAACATATGAAAACAATCAATTGTGTAAGATGAAATCTAAAATAACCTAAGGAGAAAATATAGGACAAATCTTTATAAAACTGAGATGGGCAATTATTTCATTAAAAATACAAAAAGTGCATAAAGCATAACGGAAAAAGCTACTACATCTGAGTGCACTGAAATTATCTGTTTATCAATATGCACCATAAAAATAGTGAAAACACAAACCATGGCCATACAGGTGTCATTTCCCACAGTTAACCAACAGTGTGTTTGTGTCCGAAATAAGTAAAGAATGACCCCAAATAACGCAAAGACAAAATGTTTCAGTAAAAATAGCCCCGATCTAGGAAACAAAGATGGGAAATAAACTTGTGAGAAATGTACTCAATTACTCAGTTATTCAAAGCAAATAAAAATGACAGGATGGGTCATCTTACGTTCACCGGACTGGCAAAATTTTAAAAAAGATTGGAGATCGCAGCTCCAAAGCTTTTATTCCTTGTCGTTGCAACTTTGAATTCACACAACTATTGCGCTCCAGTAGTTTCTTTCCTACAGACACACCCCAGTGAAACTCCCCAGTGTGCTGGGAAACAGGCACCAGAATGTTTAAAGCAACAATGTGTCTAGCAACAAGTTCCTAGAGACAGAATAACTGAGTGAAACATCCATCAGAATAAATCTCCAAAGCAGAAAGCTGAGTAAATAAAGCAAGGCACGCAAGAGTATATACAGTATGAGTCCATGAATAAAATATCCCAGAATACACAAGACTCAACCTAATCATGTTTAGGAATACATATGTATGTAGCCAAATTATGAGGAAAATCAAGGGACTGGTCAGTTTGAAACACAGTTCAACTTTCACTTTCCCAGCAGAAGAGGGGGATAGAGTTGATAATGTGCTCTTTCTTACCAGAAGTGATTAAAAGCTGCTCGTCAACTATGTTATTTTAATATGGACACATAGGTCAGTTATAATGTTTTGGTATAAATGAGACCAATTTATAATACACACTTATAAAATATTTGTGAACAAACTAGATAAATTCGTTCAATATTTGTGAACAAACTGGCTCTGCATCACCCTACCCCACCCGCCTCAAGCTATCACTAACAAATTTTTGATAGCCCAAAGCTTTGATGTGACATTCAACCTCTTGATTTTACGTAGGATAGGCTAAAAAAGAAGAAAAACAAATACCACCACCTACTATTTGTAATTCTTTGTTTTTCAGAGTCACATTGGAAAATGTGCTGTATCCATTAACCTTTTTGCAAAGAGCAGAAGGTAAGCTAGTTAACATTTGACAGCCTTGCAGAGTCTATCGACTTCTAATGAAAAATACTCTGCTACCTCTATTTTCTGTATAACTGTCAGTTGCAGAGAGATTGTTACAAGAAGAGCCATTACCATCACTATGTTTTATTTCCCCAACCCCCATATTCTGCCAGTAAATATAAATTGAAGGTGGTCTTGGCTTATTACCATATGCATTTTAATTTTTTCACTCAGTAATCTCATATTGACCAGTTGTTTGTTAATGGTTTATTCTGTACCTAATAAATGAATTTTGCAGTTCTTGTAAATAGTGCTTGATAGGGGTCCTGTAGGATAGTCCAGAGTTCACCATCTTGCCTTTAAGCACTAACCAAGACAAGGCTAATGGAAACAACACATTCCTCTCTGGCCTTGGAAATTATCCAGCATGTTCCCATAATCACAGAATGATTAAAAATGATGACGGTATCATGGAATATTTGTGCAAGGGACAACAAAGATGCAGGTGCAGTGATAATAGTATGGTGGCGGAGACCCAAAAGGAAAATGGTGAGAACAGTTTCCAGTCTAGAATGTAATCAATCAGTAAGTGGATGTCCTCTCTGGCATATAATTAATAGCTTGGGATTTCACTCAGTAATTGGCTATTACCCAAGCCTTCACCGTTTGCTGATAGGTAATTCAAAAGTCTCCAAAGCTCATTGTCGATTGGGTACAAATAGAGCGTATATCCTTTTCCAATCCTTTATATTTCTGCATAATTCTCAGCATTTATATCAGCAATATATATGTTTTCTCTTATTACTTTCTTTTACATAGTAAATCCTCGAGAGAGTTTTTAAGGTTAGTTAATTTCACTAACTGATTGGTATCATTGAACTGTATCAGTGAGGATGCACATTTTCTCTATCTTTTCACTCTGCCATCCTAAACCTCTTGACATTTGTTCTCAGGCTCATGCCCTTCTAGTCACAGAGAAGCCTTACATTATGGCCTCAGATAATAATTTCCAAACAATTTACAGGCAAAAGGGGGTAGTTTTATTCTTTTACTCTCTTACTTTTGTCCAGCTCTTCTGAGACATAGAGGATACCTAACATCTAAGTTTAAGCTGTAGAAAATCATGGTTTTCTTTGTGTGGGTTTTGTGACATACAGAAATAAGGTTAGTTAACACATCCATCATCCTACATAGTTACAATATTCTTTGTATATGTTGAGAACTTTCAAGATTTATTCTCTTAGTAACTTGCAAATATATAATAGAGTATTGTTAAGTACAGTCACCATATGGTACATTACATTCCCAGGATTTATTTATCTAACATCTGTAGGTTTGTATCCTTTAGCTCCACCCATTCCCTCCACTCCTCCCCTGGCCACCACTAATTTACTCTGTTTCTATGAGTTCAGGATTTTGTTTTGTTTTGTTTTCCTGGGGGGTTTGGTTTCACATACATGTGAGACCATTCAGTGTTTCCCCTTCTCTATCTGATTTATTTCACTTAGCATAATGCCCTCAAGTTTCATTCATGTTGTCACAAATAACAGGAATTCCTTCCTTTTTTATGGCTGAATAAACTTCCATTGTGTGCGCGTGTGCGTGTGCATGTGTGTGTGTTGCTTCTATGTCTTGACTATTGTCTTGACTGTTACAGATAATGCTCCAATGAACATGGTAGTGCAGATCCCTCTTCCAGATACCAATGTCATTTCTTTCAGGTATATACCTAGAAGTAGAATTTGTTGATTCATTTGACAGTTCAATTTTTAATTTTTTGAGGAAATTCCATAGTGTTTTCTATAGTGGCTGCACCAACTTATATTCTAGCCAAATGTGTGCAAGTATTCCCTCTTCTCTACATCTCAACAACACATGCGATTTCTCTTATTTTTAATAATAGTTTTCTAACAGGTATGAAGTCACTTCATCTCATTGTTTCCTTGTTGATTAGTGATGCTGAGGATCTTTGCAGGTACCCATTGTCCATTTGATTATCATCTTTGGAAAAATGTCTATTCAGGTTCCTTGGCCATTTTTATTTGGATTGTTTATTTATTTGCTATTGACTTGTATGGGTTCCTTATATTTTGGGATATTAACCCCTTATCATATATGTGGTTAGCAAGTATTTTCTCCCATTTTGTAGGGTGCATTTTAATTCTCCTGATCATTTATTTTGTTGTGCAGAAGCTTTTTAGTTTGATGTAGTGCCACTTATTTATTTCTGTTTTTGTTGCTTGTCTTTTGGTGTCATAACCATAAAACGATTGTCTGTTTCCTTGTTTTGTATATAAAATACCCAGGTTTCTCAACACCTTTTATTGAAGAGACTGTCTTTTCTTCATTGAGTATTCTTGGCTCCCATATTTTAGTTGACCATATATGCATGGGTTTATTTCTGGACTCTTGATTCTTTTCCAGTGGTCTTAGTGTCTGTTTTTAAGCCGGTACCACAGTTTTGATTGCTATAGCTTTGTAGTATAGTTTGACATTAAGAAGTGTGGTGCCTCTAGCTTTGTTCTGATGATTTTAGGATTTCTTTGGTAGTCAGGGCCTTTTCTGGTTTCATGCAAATTTTAGAATTTTTCTCTATTTCTATAAAAACTGCCATTGGAATCTTAGTAGAAGTTGCATGGAATCTATAGATGGCTTTGAGTAGTATGGACATTTTAATAATACTAATTCTTCCAATTCATGAACAAGGAATATCTATCCATTTATTATGTCTTTTTGATAACTTTCATTAATGTCTTAAAGTTTTCAGTATACAAATATTTTACTTTTTGAGTTAAATTTACTCCTAGGCATTTTTATTCTTTTTGAAGCTATTGTAAATGGTATGGTTTTCTTAATTCCCTTTTCAGATAATTTGTTGTTAGTGTGTAGAAACACAATTGATTTTTGTATGTCGATTTTGAATCCTGCCAAGTTTATTGAGTGATTTATTAGTATTAATAGTCTTTTAGGTTGAATCTTTATCATTTCTTATACATAAAATCATGTCACCTGCAAACAGAGGCAGTTTTACTTCTCCCTTTCTGTTTCCAATGACTTTTTTTTTTTCTTGTTTAATTCTCTCTAGGTAGTACTGTGTTAAATAGAAGTGCTGAGAGAAAGCATCTTTGTCTTTTTTCTGATATTAGAGGAAAGCTTTCAGTTTTTCACTGTTGAGTATGGTGTTAGCTGAGTTCCCTGACCAGATGGTGCTGCTAGCTTGGTGTTCATGCAGCATTTCAGGCAGGGCTTCTTGGTCAGACAAGATCTCAGTCTGTGTTCTGCGAACAGGAGGAGATGCAGACTGTGTTCCCAAATTGGGCAGGGCTGTAGGCTGTGCTCTGCTGTTGGGCCATGTCTCTGGGTGGGATCTTTGGTTGGGAGGCACTGCCAGCTGTATCCCTCAATTGAGTGAAGGTTAGAGACTGGGCTCTATGGTTGGATGTGGTGGTTGGCTGAGCTCCCTATTGGGTGGGGCCCAAGGCAATGCTCTGCACTGGGTGAGGCCCCTGGCTGTGCTATCCACCCCCTCTAGGCCATAGGCTTTATCCACAATCTGGCAAGGCTGGAGGCTAGGCTCTGTAGCTGAGCAGTGCTGTAAGCTGGATTCTGAGGCTGTCCCGTCACTGCTCAGTTTCCTGGTTATGAGGGGACAGAAGCTATACTTAACATTTTGATAGTGCTGCTCACTTGGCTCCCTGCCTGAATGTGGCTATAGGATGGGCTCTGCAGCTGCCCAGATTCTCTGGACAGGCTTCCTGGTCAGCAGGACTGGAGGCTATACATTTGGGTGGGTCTGGAAATTTAGTTCCCTGCTAGGCAGGGGCATACAATAGGCTCCATGGTCAGTACATCTCTTTGTTGGAGAACCAAATCTCTAAGTCTTTTAGTAAAATTATCTCCTATTTAGATTTAAGGAGAAGAATGGCTTAGGTTATAAATTATTTGTAAAAGATTTAAACAAAAAGCAAAAATAAAAAGATAATATCTAGATACTTTGTAGTATTTCTCAAGGAAGATATTTAGACTTCTGAATGAAAGGAAGATGTAAGGCAGGAAAAAAAAAAAAAGTAAAAAAAAATAAAAAATCAACATTTAGTCCAAAAGGGATCCAGTAAGAAATCTAGGAGGAGGGCTGAGCAGAAATTTTACTTTTATCTATTTATTATTCTTACCTCATCATGCTCTTAAATGGAAATATATACTATCTTACTATGGGATTTGAACACAGAGAAGATGTGTGACAAAGAACTTGCTAAGTTTCTAGAAATAATGCTCTGCAAACATTTTTAAAAGAACTTGTTAAATCTCCAAGTGGCTCAAAATGTGTATAAAGGAGAAGAAATATGGAAAAGCAGATAACATGTATGGAATACCCACTGCTTGTCAGGTGCAGGGTTAGGAATTTTCATATACTTTTTTAACAGTACTCTGCATAACAGACTTGAAAAAAAATACACATGATTATTGTTGTGTTTTATTTGAAAAGATTATTGACCAGAGAAATTCTATGATCTGCCCTGTTGCTCGCAGGGGTGAGTGTGACAGAGTTGAGAATCAAACAAACATGTCTCTGACCACATAGCCCATTCCTTTCCCTTGGCAGAGAGGATCCCAGACATATTACCAAAAATGTCTAGGGAAAGAGATGAAACAAGCAAAAGCATTTAGAAAAAGTCTACTTTGGGTATATAAAAATTGGTTAAATTTATGTTTTAAATAATGAAAATAGCTGTGAGATGGAAATTTTTTAAGTGTGTTGTCAAAGAGGTCTTTATAGAGCCCTTGGAATCAAATTTCTATTCTTAATTTCTGTATATGACCATTACGAGAGCAAAAGGCAAATATATTTCTTTATTATCAAAATTAGATGTAGACATTTCCTACTTTTCAGAATGTACTCTTTTCTATGTGTTTATACTTACAGAACATACACTCTTGTAATGGAATATACACTTTTGACACATATTTCAAATAACAAAACTGAAATGGTAGGAATGCTTATCTTCTAGGATAGACCATGGAGAACAGAATGATGGGACAGTTGTCAGGGGAGGAAAGTAATGGTGGTGATGATGGAAAAACACCTCGAAGGGAGGCTGCATCAGGCACTATTCCCACATGTTTCACATTATGGCTCCATGTGTGAGCGCCAGGCTGCTCAGCACTCTACCGTGGGAAGTGTGAATCTGAGCACCACTGAAAGGGGAATTTTTTTCCCAGTGTCTCCCAATTACCAAAACACCTGCACAACAAAATGTCCCTTATTTAAAAAACAGTATCTGAATGTGCTCTTAATTCTCAGGTTCACAGAACTTGTCAGCCTGATATATTGTACCCTAAGAAAGCTTACATAAATAATGTAACTATTAAAAACAATTTTAAAGATTATAATGTAGATTATTGGAGGGGAGTACAAATACATGAATAAGTGTTCAATTCATTCATTTTCCTTACAATTTTATTATTTCATTTGCTGAATACATTGGACATGGAAAATACAATGACATAGAAATGGTACATGAAGCTATTACATATATGCAAATTTAAACATATGGAATGTATAATCGGGAATACAGATAAAAGTTACCAGGAAAAAAGAAGTTATTTGTAACAAAAACAGATAGGTAGATACATGGGTGGATGGATGGTTGGATGGATGGATGGATTCATGGATTAATAGGTAGATGGTAAGTAAACTAAAATATTTGTCATTTAAAGTTTTCTTTCACTTGTTTTAAGTTATAATAGACAAATGTAGAGATAATTTTCTTGGCATGTAATCAAACTTGTCAAATTAAAAACTTTGTTACCCCTACAGCATGAGGGATGAGATCATGCATGCTGGTTTACATTGATTAGACCCAATGGCTAGAGCTGGTAGGCAGGTTGATCCCAACCATACTGAGTAGCAGTTACTTACTAGGGGAGACCTGGCTTCCCAAAGGAAATTATGAATAGTATTAAAACAAGCAAACAAATAAAAAACAAACAGAAAACCAGAAGGGAAGAAAGAATGGCTGCTGGGTAAGCAACCAGTAAATGTACATAAAAGAATATGCTCTTATCACTGTCTGGACAAGAAATGACAAGAACTTGAATTTCTATATGAGAAATAGAAATAAGGAGCCGTAGAAAGTTTTGAAAGTGTCCACTATTGACCTTTACAGGTGTGAAAAAGAGAGAAATGAAGACTGCCTCCAAATTTTGTGGTTTGGGTACATTGGAACTTGATAGTGGCATAATGGAAGGTAGGAGAAACAGAATGAGGACTAAGTTTAGAAAAGGGAGAAAAAGATAAGATTATGACTTGTTCAGAATATGTTGAGTTTAAGGGGCTTGTGTATGTCCAAATTGACAAGATTAAAAAAATTTAATAGATGGAAGTGGAGTTTTACATACAGATCTTAACTGAAGACAAAGACATAGATAGAAGTATAAATTACAGGTAATTTAAGTAAAGTAATAAATGAGAATAACAGGAGTAGATTTGATGAGAGAAAGAGAAATGGGCTAAATACAGAATCCTGATGATGTTAAAATTAAAAGATTGATTGAACAAGATTAAAAAGTAGCACTGGAGACTGAGAAAGCAGTATATTTAAAGCAGAATCAAAAAAGTGTGTGGGATTTTAATGTGATGGGAGTGAGAATGTCAGGAAGAAGAGAGTAGTCATCTACATATTATATAATTTTATATAATAGTTATTATGAAAATAAGCATGCTTAGAGTAGAAGTGGATTCTTTTAGACAGCATGATAAGGGAAGACCCCTCAGAGGAGGTGACAATTGACCTGAGACTTACTTTTAAAAAGTAGGAAGATTCAAATTTTGAGGGTAGATTTTTTTCAGGCAAGAATAACAAGTGAAGTGAGTTTGAAAAGAGTTTAAAAAAAAAAAAAGGCAAGAAGACCAGTATGACTAGAACATGGCGTAATAGAAAGATAGGCACAGGGCACCTAGGTGGCTCAGTTGGTTAAGCAACTGCCTTTGGCTCAGGTCATGATCCTGAAGTCCTGGGATTGAGTCCCACATCAGGCTCCTTGCTTAACAGGGAGTCTTTTTCTCCCACTGACCTCTCTCTCTCTCATTCTCTCTCTTTATATCTCTCTCTCAAATAATAGATACATAAAATCTTAAAAAAAAAAAAAGATAGGCACAGATCAAAGGAAGGAAGAATTTACAGACTATAGAATTTAGACATAGAATTTTTTTTTTTTTTAAGATTTATCTGAGAGAGGGAGATTGAGAGAATGAGTGGGAAGAGGGACAAAAGGAGAAGCAGATTCCCTGCAGAGCAGGGAGACTGATGTGGGACTCAATCCCAGGACCCTGGGATCATGACCTGAGCTGAAGGCAGATGCTTAACCTACTGAGCCACCCAGGTGCTCTAGATAGTGGATTTTATTCTAGGTGTGATGTGGCATTGCTGAAAGTCTTTGAGGAGAAGAGTAGCATGATTTGATTTATATTTCCAGAAGAATTTACTGGTTCTTACTTGGAAGAACATCTACAGAGGGAGAAAGAAGAAGGATGGAGATTAATTAGCTAGATATTACAGAAATCCAGATGAGGATGATGGTGGGATGACCCCAGATTTTGTGGTAAAATAGTGAGAAGTGTTCACATTCCCACTCTATCTTTAAGGTGGAAGAGTTAAAAGACTTGCTTATGCAGAGTGGAGAGGAAGGGATGCGTCCAGATGACTGACAGGTGCTAGCCTGCATGTGAACACTGAGACCAAGAGTGAGTTGAAAGCAGGGAGGGGTGGTCATTTCTGCTTTGGCCCAGGTTAATTTTCTGTTTCATAAACAATTAAATGCAGCTATTGAGCAGACCATGTGATAATGTAAATGTGGAGGTGAGGAGAGAATTTAGAGCTAGAAATATAGGCAGGCCTGAACGAGGTAATGTGATGAGGAAAGAAAAGAGATGCACAATTGAGGTTTATAGAATCCGTGTTTAGAGTTTCGACAGATCAGAAAGATCCCAAAAAGGAGGCAGGAAAGTCATCTTTGTGGTAGGAGGAAAACTGCGGGTGTGTTGTCCTAGTGGCCAAGCAAAGACAGTGATTCAAGCAGCAGGGAGCGTCTGTTTTAAATGCCGTTTTAAATGCTGCCAAGAGCTCAAAAAAGAGGACTAAGAAAGAATCATTCAAGCTTAAAAATTCAGTGAGAAAATTTCAGTGGCTTGTTGGAGGTAAGATATTGGATGATGAAGATTATGAACGAGTGGAACTTAAGGAATTAGAGAGAACAGATATAAAAAATCTTTTTTTTTTCTTTTAATAACGTTTTTCTATAAATGAGAGCTCAAAAAGGGAAAGATAGTTTAAAAAGGCTCTGAGGTCAAAGGAATGTCTGTATTGTTTTGCTTTGTTTTGTTTTTAAGAGATAGTAGAACATGCTTACATGCTAAGTCTCTTAATGAGAAGATTAACTTGATGATGCTATTTCAGAGTGCGGGCATGGACCAGAAGGGAGACATCAGCCGCAAGTGGAGAAGTGAGCTCAGTTGTTGGCTTTGTTGTTGGGACCATTCACCCACTTGTGGAGGAAGGAAAAAAGCATGGAGACAAATTGAGATAGACTGGTAGATTTGTTGATCAGGAGATGATTAAATTATCTCTCGCTTATTTTTGTTTTTACCAGGGAAGCATGAATCAAGGTATTAATCTAGAGTAAGGAATTTATTTGAAAGAAAACAGATTTGGTTATCTGTAGAAAATAATGGCATTGAAGTCTTTTCTACTGGTTTATCCCTGGCCAGAATTATTGTTAGTGATATAGTTGGATAAGATGCCAAAACCAGAGTTAGTAATATGACTGAACTGGGACAAATTAAAAAGAATGTAATATAGTTAACATTAAAGGTCTTCTTATTTCTCTTGACAAGATGTTCCTTGTTCTCTTTCTATGTTTCCTCATATCTGTATGCTCCCGCACACCGCCCCCCGCCCCCCCCCGCCGGATAATGTTCAGTAGAGCATTAGCAGAAAAAAATGTAAGATATTATAAAGGTCAAATCACTTTATTTTCATGAGAAATTTTTAGAGAACTGTTTGTTTGGAGAGATGACTCTCTGCTCAGCAGGGAGCCTGCTTCCCTCTCTCTGTCTGCCTTTCTACTTGTGATCTCTCTCTCTCTGTCAAATAAATAAAATCTTAAAAAAAAAAAATAGGTAGGGGCACCTGGGTGGCTCAGTGGGTTAAAGCCTATGCCTTTGGCTCAGGTCATGATCTCAGGGTCCAGGGACTGAGCCCCGCATTGGGCTCTCTGCTTGGCGGGGAGCCTGCTTTTCCCTCTCTCTCTGTCTGCCTCTCTGCCTACTTGCGATCTCTCTCTGTCAAATAAATAAATAAAATCTTTAAAAAAAAATGGGTAATCGGAAGTTTTTTGTAAACCTATCCAGTTATAGATCTTCAATAAGGAAAAGGAAAGAGTAGTAAAGGCTCTCCCACGATTAAATCACCTGATTGTGAAAAGTCTGGATGTACTTTATTGTTAGTATACCTTGTTCACTACACAATTCCTTCTTGATTAACTCCCCTAGGAAATTACAGCTTTAGCAATTGCTCATGCAGTTTCCGTAGATTTGTACCATAACATTTTGACTCTTCAAATATTTTACCTTTGAAGATGTTGCATTTAACTCAATGGATGTTTTAAAAAATTAAATCTGAGAATTCTGATAAATGTAAGGAAAGTGGCAGTGTCCCCACTCTTGGTACAACACAAGCTGTTTGCTTCTCAGTCTTTGGAGACACATTTGCATTCCCTGAACAATGTCTTGGAAACGCAGATGACAAATTTTTTATGCATGTAATTTTTACATTCTATGGACAGGAATGTATGTTAACGTATTTCCAAGGTTTTTAAACAGATACAAATTTAATGGAAAGGAGTTTGCCACTATCATTTAGTTTGGCACCAGTAGTTATATTAAAGCTTTTGAACATTCAGATCTTTCCTGAAGAGCAAGAAAAAGAGCTCTTGTTTCTCTGCTGAAGTGCTTTTCAGTGAGAGGACATAACCACGAATAACTGCTCACAAGATGTCTCCAGTTTCCAACTCCTACTAGAATGTACATAGCACCTGTAGCACAGTACATTCACAGTCAAAGTTTGGCATGTGAGAAATAAATGATGACCCTCTTGTCAACCAATGGATTTTTTTTAAACATTTTTTTTTCCTTTTTCTATGGTCCTCCAACAGTATTGTGATATTTTGTTTTTAAGCATATCTTCTGCTGAGGAATTAATGTTATGCTTGAATCTTTTAATTTGTTTATACCTATACTACAGAAGAACCCAGAGTGCATCTGCACCCAGATATTGGCATCTAAGGAGAAAAGGATGCCCATTTCCTACTTAGGCTTTTTGTTGGAAGATTTCTTTCCTTGCTGGTGGAAGGTTTCCTCCTCCTTGGAAGGTTTTTAGAACACAGAGAGGTAAGTAAAGCTACAGGTGTCTGAATTTATGTCCATTTTCTCTTAAAAGAAAATAGTATAGTATTATGACAGGTTGAGACTTTCGGAAGAACCATGATAATGATGGTATTTCTAATTCCACGCACTTTTTTTCTCCCACTTGTTCTTTTGTTGGTCGTCTATTTACAGGGTAGTGATGAGGGTCTGTAAGCTAGATTGCATAATGTTAGAGTGAAGAGACTATGAAAAACTGGAGGTAGAAAGTATGTAAAAGTCTTTCGAGAGGCCTGTCAGTAAAGAAAGGGGACTATGAAGTTTGGGGGTAAATGAGACAAGTTTGAGATCCTCATAATTCTGTGACCAATGGCCTTCTGTCTATGACTCTACCACTTTAACTGCATGGCTAATTTTTTTTTTTCTAACAGCTCACTAGAATTCAAACTACTTTCTTTCCACCCTTTTTTTAAATATGAAAGATATTTGACCACATTTATCTGAAAAGACAATAGTTAAGAGGAAGGGGATGATAATATGTGACAGAGATAAAATAAGTGATAGAGCAAAATACCTTCAAAGGCAGAAGGTAGATAGATCCAAGGTCCAGGAAAGGGGAAAAAGTTCTTTCCTGTTGTAACAAGAAGGAAAATGGAAGGGAAAAAAAAGTATCAGAATCTGTAAGTTTGTAAATTTTTTAAGGGTGTTAAAAACTTCCATATAACCATGAGAGACTGTGGACTCTGGGAAACAAACTGCAGGTTTTGGAGGGGAGGTAGGTGAGGAGGTTGGATGAGGCTGGTGGTAGATATTATGGAGGGCACATATTGCATGGAGCATTGGTTGTGGTGCATAAGCAATGAATTTTGGAACACTGAAAAGAAATAAAATAAAATAAAATGAAAAAAAAAATCCATATGATAGTTCTTTTTCTTTGCTAAGTCATGAGCAAGATAATCTGCTGAGAGTGAGAAGAAGGAGGTGGTCTCCAGAGATTTGAAACTATCATAGAAGGCTTGAAATAGTTGGTTTGGAGAATGCAAAAGTGAGCTAAGGAAACATTAAGATTATCAGGAATGTTTGAATAACATACATTTGTATAAAATATTGAGGTATTAAGCTGCCAGAATAGGAAGTTTAGAAAATAGAATACATGAAATTTAAACATTCAGAGATAGAACATTTCTAATAATGATAAGATCAAGGATGTGGCCCTAGCCAGGAATAACTGAAGTAGAAGAAAAGTCATTAGGTATGAACAGATAAAGGAAATGACTGATGGACTTTTTTGGAAAGCTTATTTACACCGACTTTGAAATTACAGTTGGCATAGCTTTTTCAGTATGTCCAACCATATTAATGATTTAATTGCATGGTAAAAAACTTCAAAAATGGACCCAGTGATTCCCACTCCTGGGATTCCTTTAGTCTTCCTTTGTGTGGTCCCCCTCCATATTTAATGGAGTGGATATGTTGTAGCCAATACAATACTGTGGAAATGAAATAAATTATAAACAAGTCTCTCAAGAGATTAACAGGAAAGAGAACCAAAATCTTAGATAATAAGTGAAAATAGCTTGAGATCCATATTCTGAGAATATGACTCCTGAGGCTAGGCCATAAAAGATGCTTTGCTCTCACGTGTTTTTTTTTTTTTTTTTTTTTTTCCTCTTAGATTACTATTCTGAAGGAAGCTGTCATCTTATGAGAACACTCAGGGAGTCCTGTGGAGATATAGACATGAAAACTAACTGGATCTTCTACCAATATCAGCACCAACTTTCCTTTCATGAGATTGAGCCAACATAGAAGGGGATTCTGTGAGACAAGCTATCAACAGAATGCCATGTGCTAGTTACCAATTCCTGGGGAGGGCCCTAAACCCTTCTGCCCGCTGAGTCTTGGTATTGGAGTCACCAAGGAAAATACAACTCAGTCAAGTACTGGATGGAACAATACTTTAATTACATAGAGAAAAGATAGAGTAACATGACTTCATGTTGCAGTGGAAGCATGCTTTGTGCAGAGATGAAAAAGTACTCATTACACATGAAACCAGGAAAGATTTTCCCACACCAAGTCATAAGCCCAACATAGGGTATATGGGCTCTTTATCTCTTGGGTGTTCAGGACCAAGGCCCATTCTTTATGCATCTGAGTGTGACTTGGAAAATACTGCATGTACAAGAGTACTTGCCTAACAACAGCCAAATCTTGAGATGATTGCGGTTTTGACTGCAGCCTCATCAGAGACCCTACACTGGAGCCTAGCTAAGCTATTGCTGGATTCCTGACCCACAGTAACTGTGTGATATGATACATGTTTATTGTTATTTTAAACCACTAAATTGTAAAATAATCTATCATTCAGTGATACACAACCATAAAATTTTGATTGATTAGTGGATGAGAAACAAGATGATGGATTAAGGACATTTAAAATCCCATGGATAACTATCACTTTCTAGGATTTAGAAAAAATTCTGTCTTGGGGGCCGAGATGAAGAGGATTTTCATGTCATGAAAACTAAGTCTTTTGTGATTCCATAAATCTGAAACAATGGCCAAGAAAGACACTTTGTTACAACTGCTTGAATTTTTCAGAGCTTGAAATGATTATGTGGTTTTGATCTGTGATAGAGAATCAGGGACCTATGATTGTCACTTCTGAGTTAGAGTTGACAAAATTTATTTCTTCAGAAGTTTACTGGATAGGGCATATTGGGTTCATCATTATTAAAAAGTGAGATAATTTTCTGCTTATTTGTGGGTCATTTGGGGATGACTTAGATTTACTTAAAGAAATATTAGTCTAGTTTTAAATCTTGATTTCTTAATTATTTTTTAAAATACCTTTTTAGTTACCAGTCTTCTAGCAAGGAAAGATAGAATGTAAACTACTGTCAGAGATATTAACTTTGAAGTAATGCCCAATCAGATTTTTAAAAATTCTATGTAAGAAAAAAATTATTTATGCATGGTCATCTGAAGATTTCCTCAAATTAGTATTTCCATTTATACCTTAAGAGTCTAGGGGACAAAAAAAGAGCAAATTAAATCCAATATAGATGAAAGAAAATAATAAAGATCTGTGAAAATCAGTAAGTAGAGAATGGAAATAAAAAGATATAAATCAATAAAACCAAGAGCTAGATCTTTGAGAAAGTAATTAAAATTGGTAACATCTATCCAGGCTAATGAAGATAAAGATGGAAGAAGAGGGCGCCTGGGTGGCTCAGTGGGTTAAGCCGCTGCCTTCGGATCAGGTCATGATCTCAGGGCCATGAGATAGAGTCCCGCATCGGGCTCTCTGCTCAGCAGGGAGCCTGCTTCCCTCTCTCTCTCTCTCTCTGCCTCTCTCTCCATCTACTTGTGATTTCTCTCTGTCAAATAAATAAATAAAATCTTTAAAAAAAATATGGAAGAAGAAACAAATTACTCAAGAAACATGAGAGATGATTTTATGATAAAATCAACAGATTTTTATAAGGATAATAAAGGAATATTATGAATAATTTTGGGGGATAATTCAAATAACCTGGATGAAGTGGATAAATTCCTTGAAAGACAATACTAACAAAGCTTTCTCAACAAGAAACAGGTAAGGTATATTATTGCCTTTTCATCTATTAAATACACTGAATCCAAGGTTTGAAGCCTTCCCACAAAGACAACTCTAGGTCTTTATGGCATTATCCGTGTATTCTACCGAACATGTAAGGAAGAAATAATACCCACTCTATATAAATTATTACAGAAATTAAAAAAATATATTAGACATTAGGGAAGTAACCAATTACAACCAGAATGTGATACCACTTGCTATTGAATGACTGTGTGCCTTCCAAATTCATGTGTTGAAAACTTAAATATTCAATGTGATACTATCTGGAGGCAGGACATTTGGGAGGTAATAAGGTCCTGAGGGTGAAGCCATCAAGATGGGATTAGTGATCCTATAAGAAGTGCCACCAGAGAGATAATCTCTCTGATGGCTCTATGAAGATACAGCAAGTTGGTGGCCATCTGCAAATCAGGAAGAGAATTTTCACTAGGAACCAAACTGTTCCACTCTTTGAGATTGTAACTTTCCGGCCTCCAAAATTGTGAGGAAATAAATATTTGTTGTTTAATGGGGTGCCTGGGTGGCACAGTCAGTTAAGCACCCCTTAGTTTCTGCTCAGGTCATGATTTCAGGGTCATGATAATGAGCTGGATTTGGGCTCAATGCTCAGCACAGAGCTGCTTAAGTTTCTTTCTTCCTCTCCAATGGCCCCTTCCCCCCATGCATACATACTCTTTCTTTCTATTTCTCTCTAAAATAAATAAATTTTAAGTAAGTAAGTAAATAAATAAATATTGTTAAGATTTCATTTCTTTATATGTCAGAGAGAGTGAGCAACAGAGAGAGCGAGCATGTGCTTACAAGCTGGGGAAACAATAGGCAGAGGGAGAAGCAGGCTCTCAGCTGAGGGAGGAGCCCCATGATGAACTCCTGGACCCTGGGATCATGACCTGAGCTGAAGGCAGACACCACCCAGGCATCCTTTTTTAAAAAAATTTTATTTATTTATTAAATATTTATTGTTTAAGGTACTCAGTATATGCTTTTGGTTTTATTAGTGTAAATTAACTAAGATGCTACTACAACAAAATAGAATGGCTAAAATTAGAAACATTGAACATAAGAAACATTAGTGAGGACAGGAAAATTACTCTTGATTGATATTTGAAAAGTCACAACTTTGGAAACAGTTTGGCAGAGTTTCTTAAAAATATTACACATACACTTATATGATTCAGACATTGCACTCCTAGGTATTTACCAAAAAGAAATGAAAACATATATGCATACAAAGACTTCGCACAAATGTTCAAAGCAGCTATATTTGTAATAATCCAAAACTGGAAAAAAAAATCCTTAAAAAGGTTAATGTTACAGAAACTGTGGTGTATCTATATAGAAGAATACTCAACAATATAAATAAAGAAGCTCTCAATATACAACCACATTATCATAGTGAGTTAAAGAAGATAGACAAATAATGCATACTGTATGATTTCATTTAGATAAAATTTTAGAAAATGAAAAACTAATTTATCTCTCAGAAAGCACATCAGTGTTTGCCTGGGGTAGGATAGGGCACATTAAAGGGCAGGGTTGAGAGATTACAAAGGGGCTTGTGGAAACTTCTACGTGATAGACATGCTCATTATTTTGGTTAGAAAGAAGGCTTAACATATGTATAGGGCAGCTGCTATTCTTTTTATGTAAAGTGACCCAAAATTGTTCAGAGCTACCATATTCTGTGGTGGGCCATTGACAACCTCATTTTCCCATCTGGGATCAGAAAACAACAATAGTTAAATTTATCTAAATGGCAAATGACTTAATTGTTAATGTTAAATTTTGATCTGTTCTCACTAATATAAATTTTAAAAATCATATTTTAATGCTGTTTTATAAAATAGTGAATTTTTTGACTTAAAAATTAACTATAAAATTATGAATTATACAGTTGTGTTTGAACAGAACAATTTGAATATTCTGGAAATGGCTTAAAATTGTGAAAAATTTGTTAAATGAGTAAGTCTGAAGTCTGATTCGCCCAGTGAGAATGATTCTTTAATAGCTATTCAGTGATAATCACGTTCAAAATAATACATTAATGGAATAGTGAGTATTATTATAATAATTTAGTATTCATCAGGAATGAAAAATGGAATAATTTTATGCTTAGAAATCTATAATAATTCAATGAATATAGCATACTGACTTTCTATAAATACAACATATCAGAAAGTGCCAATAGAATTATTTGTTAACACGAAAACTGATAAAAAAGTAATTGGAAATGCTTTTCATTAGAGATATATAATGAGTTTTATCCATCCTGTGAATGTTTCTGTGGTTTTATTTTTTTAGGCACTGAAAAAAATGTGCATTTGGTTATTTTAATTCATTTAACATGTCAGAAAGGAATATTGTCTAAGTCCTTTCAAAATTATGTTTAACACTCTGACCTAATGCACTGTGTGCTTGAGGACAATTCAGCTGTCAACAAGACATTTAAAAAATTAAAAGTAACATATGCAATCCAAAGGTAAAAACATCTACCTTCCTCTGACTATAAAATAAGAAGTAATGCTAATTCTTTAAGATTGTTATAATATGATCTATTATCATTTAACTAAGAAATATGTGTAAAGCATTTTATGAAAAAAATAAAGATTCCATATGAAGAAATATTTCTTAGTAAAAGTCCTTATGTCTTAGAATCAATTACAAAGATAGTTTCTGATAAACTCAGGGCTACTTTAAGGGTTGATTATCCACTGTTTATCCAAAAAGTCAATGTTTTAATTATCAAATTCATTGTTTTTAAACAGTCTCTCTAGCACCTTCTCATTTGAACTCATCTATTTCTGTTAATAATATTAATTGTTTCCAGAAACATAGTCTCCAAACACAGTGCTCTGCTCCTTTATCTTCTGTGTCCTGTGGTAGTACTATCGCTGAGCTGAGCTGTTTCCCTTACTTTGAGGGAAACATATTCATATTCAGCCAACTGTATCAGTCATACTGCACCAGGCCCCTGCTGACCATATGACTCCCCAGCTTAAAGCCATTTAAATGAGGATTCTAATATCGACAAGACTTTGTCCAAAATTCTTCCTGAGATTAAAGCTTTCTGAGATCCTTTATCTAAAACTCAAGACCTTCAAAGGGTTAAGATCCATACAATTATCTTCCCTCCCCTGACAAAATTATCTGTGTGTCTGGTCATTTCTTCCTCTCCCCCGCCAATGCTTTTAGGCCGTCCAGCCTGAAGTGATAGTTCTGGGCTGAATAATAAGGTTCTTCTCCATGAAACCACTCTCTCAAGACTGGGATAGTGTCTTTTAGCAATTTTGTGAAGACTTCAGGATACCAATACAGTAGAATACCCTTTATCGTGTCACATGGCTCCAATTTCAGTGAACGCATGACGTGACTCCCAAAAGACAATTAGAAGATCAAACCAGGACTACCAACATCTTAGCTTCAGAGAACATTCTCATAGTTTCCTTGCCCAGTCCACCTCAGTTCCATATTATCCAATTATTCCTAATAATATTATGTATATGATAAACCTAAAGCTTTATTAGAGCTTACTAAGTGTCAGACACTGCCCTTACTATTGCATACATTATTTTATTTAATGCTCCTTAGTCTTTAAGTGAATTTCAATGTTTGACTTTAAAGAAATTGTGGTTAGGGACACCTGGTGGCTCAGTCCATTAAGTATCTGCCTTCAGCTCAGGTCATGATCATGGGGTCCTGGGATCCAGCCTCCTGTTGGGCTCCCTGCTCAGCAATGAGCTGGCCTCTCCCACTCCCTTTGCCTCTTTCCCTGTTCATTTGCTCTTTCTCTCTCAAATAAATAAATGAACTTTTTAGAACAAAAAATAAAGAAATCATGGATTAGAAACTTTAAGCAACATGTTTAAGATAATGATGGGACCAAGAGAGGAACTGTGTGTCAAGTTCCAAGCCATCTCTCCTTCATATTCTGTCTCTATATATTTCCATCTTATCATTCAATTTATTCCAAAATGTATGAGGGAATATGTTGGAAAATATACAGCAATATTGCTACTACCATAACAATTCCAACAAAACTCTGGCTAATGGTTGGGTACCATCTGTCTCTCCAGAAAAGTTCTTCCAAAAATTACATTTTATTTAAGCATATAACATAACAAAGAACAGGAATGTTCTCATCATAGTAATTTCTCACTTTCCGTATTGTTTCACACTCCCTCTGATTGTATAAGCATTGGTATGATTGTGCATTTTCCCTTAGAGGCTATGAGTCATCTGAGTATTCAAACATAGATTTGAAAACAAGACTGCATGCTTTTTATTATCTGTTAAAGAAGGACCTTTAGTTGTGAAATGGATATATAAATTCTTCTTAAGCACCAATTAGGAGAAATAGTGTAAATCTTCCTTAAGTGAGGGGTAATTTTGTTGTCTTTCTTCATCATCTTTCTTAACTCCATTTCTTCTTTATCTTTTACATGACCACCACTATAAGCTTTAATTCTTGTTGTCAGGTATGTAAATTAGTTTGCTACCTCTTAATTGGTCTTCCATCTTTAGTCTTCCTTCAGTATTTTGTATGCATGACACTAGCCAAAACTTTTTAAACAATTTATCATGACACCCACTCTCCCCAAATTTGCATGAGTCCTTGTTATCTTTTCCTGGGGGATAAAGGACATTTAACATTTATTTTTCTATCCAAACTGACAAAACGCAGAAGAATTCCCATGCTTGTCCTTGGGCATATATTTTTAAATGAACAAATGAATAAGTAAATGAGTGAATGAGGTGTCTTATGTAGTGGAAGCTTTCTATAACAAGTGCATGTGATATTTAATTGATTTCTTGCTTTTCAATTACTATTATGACTTACATGAGGGCATCAACCCAAATCTTCCTAGTGGATGAAATCTGAATTTGTTATGTATCTTCATGACGTCTGAACCCTGTCGTGAGCACACCTGTGGAGGAGTGAAGCTGTGTCCACATGTCTTTTTAAATGTGGAGCCTAACCTCCTCCCCTTACGAGTGGGTTGGATTTAGTGATTTATTTCTATTCTGATGAACAGAATATGGTGAAAGAGACAGTGGATACTGTCTTAGAGTAGATCTCTCTCTTGGCTCATTCACTCTGGAAAAGTTCAGGAGTCATGTAAGGAGAACTCTTAAGCAAGTCTATGGGGAGGACCATGAGGTAGGCAATTAAGGTCTCCAGGCAGTAAGTAGCCTATGAGGGATTCCGTCCATCTGACCACATCCCTGTGCCAGAGTTCGGAAAGAGATCTTCCAGCCTTTATCAAGCCTTCGAATGGCTGCAATCCCAACCAACAACTTCACTGCAATTTCACGAGAGATCCCAAACCAGAACCATCCAGCCAAGCTGCTTTTGTTTTTTCAACCCATGGAAGTAATGAGAAAAGAAGTGTTTATTGTTCGTTACATTTTGGAGTGATTTGTCCTATAATAATAAACAAAACAACAGTGGTGCAAATTTTATTTTGAAATGGGTTTAGAGGGATATATACGGAATTAGTAAAAAGTCACTGATTTTGTATCTTCTCTCTCTTTTTATCATTATTTTTTACATGAAAAAATTAGTAGCCATTATGTCAAGAACATAGTAGTACTTACCATAGTGTGTTTGGGTTGCAAAGTTAGAAAATACAGCTCAGGGTGCTGGGGAGAGATGATATCAGCATCATGGTGGCATGAGTTGTTCCTTTTTACTTTTCCCTTTGATTTACAATTAATCAAACATCCATTATGGGGTAAAAAAGGACTTCTGCACAATGTACCAGAACACACCAGAGATCCATCTATCTGTACATCTGAAAGTGTCTGGATTGGACAGCTAAGGAGGTGGCAGAGTGAGGGAAGTGGTGGTTGAGCAGGAGGCAGAGGCAATGATGGCAGAAAGGGTCGTGGGTGGGTCAGGAAACAAGCCTGCATGACTTTTCTGGCAGATGAAGGGAAGTGAAGGTAGTGAGTGGGGTCTGACTGGCTAGCTGTTGCAGATGTAAAGACCAGTTCCTCTCTCTGAGGAGAAACTACAGTACCTGGGGGAGGAAAAGGAAAAGGAAGTAGGCAAAAAGAACTTAAGAAATGTGTCTCCTGCTGCTTGCCCAGGAGGCAAGACTACTGCCCACGGGCCTCTGGAAACCCTCACCCCAACTTGCGGATCTCCATACCAGACTGTGGACATATCTGAAGACCCAAGTTTTAAATACACACAACTTCCTGCCATCTCCCCACCCCCCCCACCCCCCAGCTCTCGATCCTAGCAGAGACTTAGGTAAAAGAAACCAAAACTTGTGCTATAGAGAAACATTCTGGAAAACAAAAGGAAAATTCGTAACTATCCACTTGCTGAACTATTAAAATCAAACTAAACAAAGCCTCATCTAAATAAGAAGTGTTTAATACTTCAAATGTGGTGGCAGAGGAACTTTTCATGAAACACCATGAAATATCATGATAATACAGTATCACAAAAAGAAAATGACAATTTTTCCAGCAACTGAACACAAAGACATGGAATATTACAATCTAGCTGATAAAGAATGCCAAATAAGTGTTACAAAGAAATTCAGTGAGCTGTAAGAAACTCAGAAAGGCAATACAGTAATCTTGGGAATAAAATTAATGAATGTGAGTACTTATTAAAAAGATTGAAATTATAAAAAAAAAAAAAGAGAGAGAGCCAAACAGAAATTCTGGAGCTGAAGAACTTGATAAAGGAGATGAAGCGGGTATTTGAAATGAAGCAGGTCATATGGAAGAGAGAGAGCTAAGACTTCAAAAACTGGCGAAACTTTATGACAGATATTTGGTTCCATTAGAAAAGCTTATACAAGGGGCACCTGGGTGGCTCAGTGGGTTATGCCTCTGCCTTCAGCTCAGGTCATGATCTCAGGGTCCTGGGATTGAGCCCCACATTGGGCTCTCTGCTCAGTGGGGAGCCTGCTTTCCCCTTTCTCTCTCTGCCTGCCTCTCTGCCTACTTGTGATCTCTCTCTGTGAAATAAATAAATAAAATCTTAAAAAAAAGAAAAGAAAAGCTTATACAAGAATAAAAATTTATCCTGGAAGAAGAGAGGGAGAAGGGAGCAAAGAGTATATTTAAAGAAATAATATCTGATAACTTCCCAAATCTGGGAGGAAACTGGATATACAATCCATGAAGATAATAGAAACACTTTATTATCTCAACACAAAAGAACTTCTCTAACACACATTATATTAAAACTGTCAAAAGTAGTGATGAAGAAAAAAATTTAAAGACTGGAAACAAACAAACAAGCAAAACAATAACCTACAAAGTTACCCCCATTAGGCATTAATAGATTTCTGAGCAGAAATGTTACAGGTTAGGAGACAGTAGAATGGTATATTCCAAATAGTGAAAGGTAAAAACTGCCAACCAAGAATACTGTATCTGCAAAAGTTATCCCTCAGATATGAAGGAGAAGTAAATTCTTTCCTAGATGAAGAAAAGCCGAGGGAATTCACCACTGCTGGGCTTGCCTTATAAGACATGTTGAAAGAAGTTCTTTAAGTTGAAACAAAAGGATAGAAGTACACAGAACTCTGAGTAAGGTGATAAATAATCAGAATTATAATACTGTAACTATTTATTAGAATAGTATATTATACTCTTAACTATAACCTTCACTATAGTATAAAGGTTAAAAGAAAAGAGCATTAAAAATAACTTGTTATAAAATTAAAGCATAAAAAGAAATAATTTGTGATATCAAAAATATAAAAGAAGAAGAGTAAAAGAAGGCAAACTTGATAGGCAAATGAAGATAAATTCTTAACAACGGAAAAGGTACTATTTTATCTATGAGATGTTTTATGTAAATATCATGGTAATCACAAAAAATCTGAAGCAGAGATACAAAATTGCAGGGAATGACTTCAGTGATCCACTATCAGCAATGGATAGGTCATTCAGGCAGAAAATCAATGAGGAAATATTGGAATTGAACCACACTGTAGAACAAATGGACTTAATAGACATATATAGAACATTCCATCCAACAGCAGCAGAATATACATTCTTCTCAAGTGCATATGGAGCATTTTCTAGGACAGAGTTTATGATAAGTTCCAAAACAAATCTTGGCAAATTTAAAAAGATTGAAATCATATCAACTATATTCTTGGACCACCATAGTATGAAAATAGAAATGAACAAAAACTTTAAAAATGGGTTTGCTATACAATCTAGCAATTCCACTGCCAGGTATGTACAAAAAGGAAATGAATACAGGATTTTGATGAGATATCTGCACTCCCATATTTATTACAGCATTATTCACAATTTCTAAGATATGGAAACAAGCTAAGAGCCCATCAGCAGCTGAATGGATAAAAAAGATGTGGTACGTATACACAATGGGATATTATTCAGTCATGAGAAAGGAGAATATCCTTCCATTTGTGAAACATGGACCTTGAATACATTTTGCTAAATGAGCTAAGAATGACAAAGAAAGACAAGTATTGTATGATATCACTTATATGTGAAATTTTAGAAAGTTAAACCTGTTTTTTTTTTTTTTAAGAATAAAATGCTGGTTACCAGGGGCTGGGCAGGGATAAGAGTGCTGGTTTTTAAGGGCATAAACTTGTAACGAGTAGTGAATAAGTCGTGGAGATCTAATGCACAGTATAATGAATACAGACAATAATATTGTACTATAGTTATGTAATGTGATAAATATTGCTATATAGGCAATTATATTACAATATAAAAATGTATCAAAGTAATACTGGCACCCCTTAAACTTATTCAATGTCCAAGTCAAATTTATTCCACAATAGAAAATATAGCTCAGACTCACACCATCATTATCATTCTTTCCAAATAATGTATTTTTAAAGATTTTATTTATTCATTTATTTAACAGAGAGGGAACACAAGCAGGCTCCCCTCTGAGCAGGGGGCCTGATGCAGAACTTGATCCCAGGACCCTGGGACCACGACCTGAGCTGAAGGCAAATGCTTAATGACTGAGTCATCCAGTTACCCCCCTACCAAATAATATTAAAAATAGACTATTTTCAAATAGTACTTTGGTATTCAATCACTTTTATAGAGCCATTGGATAACATACTTCAGCTCTTAGGAACTCAGAGAATATAACATACATTACAATTACTCTGCTTGCCATCTTTTCCTTCTTTCCTTTACTTTTACAAAATAAACTCTATATTTCAAATTCCTTATTCATTGAGAACAAGGAATTCATTTTTTTTTTTTCAAAAACGAGATATATGTTTTGGCAGTGCATATGAACTTTCATAGAATGGCTGATTAATATTACAGTTGGTTTGCAAAGCATGTATTCAAGCTCAAATGGCATTGTTTTTCTCTTTTCTAAAATTGAGCTTAAGTTAGATATTATATTTGACTTTCTATTGTACCAGGTAATGACAAAATAATTTCTTAGAATGTGGAAATATTTTTATAATTAGCACAATAGCTATGTAAAGATTGAAGAAAGCCATAAAATAAGGTAGACTCTTTAGTCAGCATGCTGTTTTATGTGTTTATTTATAGAAATAGATATCAATTGTGTTTCTTTATTCCAAATAATTTTGCCAGAATAATAAAATAACTAAGCTTTTTTTTTGAAAGGATGCAAATAAAAGGATTTTTATGTCATTTTTCAAAGCTCATTAAATAGAGCAGTGATTTTTTTCTTTCTTATTTTAGACAATTGCATTTATTCTCTCTCCTTTTACAGAAATGTGAGTCTCACCAATAATATTCAAAAGAGAAAACTAATCAGCCTTACAGAGAGACAGCTTGTCATTCTCCATTTTCCATATCTACGTTAATTTGGTTTTAATTTGGTGTGGTTCTTCCATTTATCCAGGAACTGAGGCTTGTGATTTTTTTTTTTTAACTTGTGAGGGATGTCTAAATATGTTTGCATGGCAAATAGAAAAGTTGCAAGTTGTATACAGCAAGAAAATTCTCAACTGTGGTGAAACTCCATCCTGTGTGCTGTAGGGTGACTATATACATGTTTGTTTTATTGTTTTTAATTTGCATATCTTCCGTCTGTCCTTAAATTAGATGCAGGGTCTTAATAATTTCACTTGAAACTCAAAGCCCAGAATTTGCTGTGTGAGGAAGTTTCTGAATAAGACATCAAGTTTCTAGCCATCAGAGGATAATTTATTGATACTTGTCAAAAGGAAGTATCAGTCTAACAGAAATCAAGACAAAAGGAATGCCTGATGAATTTTCTTTGAAGTGCCTTTTATAAAAGTCCTTGGTAATACATATTGATGAACTCCAAATTGTCTTGCCTGAAGGGAAAAGAAAGTAGACTGCTTTACACTGTCTTATAAATATTCATCAAAAGAACAAGACTTATGTTTCCAGGCGTGAGGTGAATGATTACGGTTATATGATTGCCTTGGAATCTGGATAATTAGTAAAACAGCCCTTGACAGTTAGAGAATTTTAAACTTGGTATCTTGCCGTCACTTCATTTGGAGTCAGAGATAAGGCTTCCTATACCAAAGGGAAGCAGCTCTTAGGGGGGTGATGGATTGCTACTATCATGCTCTAGCCATCAGTTGTTTCCACTGCTGGCTTATGTATTTGTTTAGTTGAAAATTAAAGCAAAAAATAATTGGCTTTGTTTTATTTTATCTTACTTTATTTTTTAAAAATTATTTATTACTTGGTAATTATTCTGGTCTAATGAAATAGTACCACTTTTACTACAGATGATTTGCTGGATCTGTGTCTTAATTAAAACCCAGACACTCTAAAGTGATACAATGACTCCATCCATATGTCTGTGGAGAATAGTTTTGCCTGATATATTTTTGTGGTATTGTCATTTTGCTTACCGAGATCCACTTTGGACTGAGCAATTAACCATGGTTTCTTTTCTTATTGAGTCCATATGATTAAAGATCGAATTTGATTAAGTGGGTATGGAATATTTAATGTTTGGAGGATAATATGGTTCACTTCAACAATCAAAAATATCTATCATTTTCAAGCTGGATATAAATTTCTCCTGACCCTTGTTATCGTCTAACCAGTTAAGAGGAAAAGATCCCATTTTCAGGAAACGTTACCCTTTACAGTGTTTAGCACTTAAACGCAATTAAGCAAATATAATATCTTCTTTGAAGCAAATAGTTGCTCAGCTTAACTAACTGAAACTAATTATCTCTGTTGAATCAAAGACATATCCAGCAAGTGTTTGAAGAATGCTTTCTTCATCTTGAGCAGGAATAAGTATCTTTGTTGCCATTAGAGTTAGAGGAATGCTCTCTATTCTAGATCTGCCAGTGGATATTTACATGTCCACTCAAAGGTAGGGAGGTGAAATTTAAACTTACCTATATTCAGGAATAGCATGACATAACCCCCCCCCCCACACAAACAAAAAAAAAAAAAAAGAAAAGAAAAGGAAAAAAAATGGAAAGACAGAATGAGTAAATTATTCTTTCTCAAAAAATATTTAGGCATTTCCTCAAAAGTATCTCCTTTTTGTAAGGGAGATTTTTATTGCTTCAAAGACCTTGGCCAGCAACATAGAGAGATGTTGGATTATCCTGCAGCTCTGAGCTGTGATCAATGTGGAACATGACAGTGATGGTCAGGAGGGCATCGGTGTTCTTGAAGACATAACTGGACAGCTTGGTAAGTAAAGTTAAAAATTTTTTTTAAAGCAAAGGAATCACATTGCATTCACTCTCTCCTTTACTTTTCTTCTCTTTTCTTTCTTTTTTTAATTTTTTCAATCTTGCACTTTGTTTAATGTGCTGTATAATTCATCTCATTCGGAATCTTTGAAAAATAGTTTGGAGAAAAGACTCTCATAAGGCATATGGTGTCAGCAGTCTGGAACTCTTAAATCGATCATACAGAACACCTAGATGAATTCAATATGGAATAGACACAAACCAAGAACAGCCTGTGAACTGAAGTGTCCGTATCTTTGAGGAAATTAAATTTTTCTTTTATTTCTGAGAAACTACCACTGAGAAACTTACCTAGTATGCATGATAGCATTTTTAAACCATTTTTCTAAGTCTCCAAGGAACAAATCTCCATTTAAAATACAAATGGAGGATTGCAGGAAAATGGGCAGGGCAGAAAAAGAGAACCAACAAGAAAATATGTAAAATTTGGCTTTATTTGCCCTGTTAACCTGCAACTATGTAACGTCAAATACTGCCTCACAGTGTGGGACCAATGGTGCAGAAAAGTATTCTAGTAGAAATAGTTCAGATGTCTAGATGCAGAGAACCACAAGGAGAAGGCTACCATCTAAAAATAATAGCTACCATTAAAATTTGGAAAATGTGGGGGAACACAATGTTTACTCAACCACAGCCCTGGTAGGATTTCTGTTAAGGCATTGTGTCTGCTCAGAGTACATCTTAAGCAAGACAGAATTTATAGTTGTTGCTAAGAGGACATATGATACAAGGAAAGTGGTTGGGTTATTTAAATTTACAAAAATTTCCCTAGTAGTGATAGGAAAGCCTTGTGATCTGTTCAGTGGCTCATTGAAGAAAATAATGAGCTTTAAGTGTAAACTGTAATGGTAGGTGGGGGAGGTTCACATGAGGCTGGCATTCACCAAAGGAAGAGTACAGGGCATAAGGGGAGACAGAAAAAAATGTTGACCCACCAGCCCCAGGACCAAATTAATGTGAATAACTGCAAATATAAACACAGTAAGTTGTCTTTTTTTCACAGAAACGAAAGGAATGAAAGAAATGAGGAGCTGGCATGGCAGTCATAAAGAGACATTCATATTTCATAATTGTAGGAGTGAAAAATTGATGCAAATATTGCAGTATGTATAACAATCCCTAGAGGGAAAAAAATGTACTTTCTAAGAGAAACCACTACTAGACATTTATCAAAAGAAAATTAATAGGAAATTTTGTCAAGGTATATACAGAAGGATGTTCATACAGCAGGATTTAAATAGAAAAAAATACTAGAAACAACTTAAATAATTGATAGTGGAATACTGATTAAATGTATGGGGTTAAAATCTGTATAGTTACATAATATTTAGTGATTATATTTTATAGATTTTTACTTATATTTATATAAAAATCATGTATTAAGTGAGAGAAAGATATATGGGTGTTCAAGCTCTATCTAGCTCTCCGCTAGCTATTTATATGGATGATTTTATGGGCTGATTCATGTCCCCCAAAACTCATACATTGAAATCCTAACCTCCAGTAGCTCAGAAAGGGAAGTGGGTTCTAATCCTACATGACTGATGTTCTTATAAAAAGGGGAGACTGGGACACACAGTAATGAGGGAAGACCATGTGAAGACAGAGAGGGGGATTTCTGCCAGCCAAGGAGAAAGAGAAGAAAACAAACCTGCTGATGCCCTGATCTTAGACTCCTAGCCTCCAGAACTGTGAGAAGATACCTTTCTGTTGTTTAAGCTGCCCAGTGTGCTACTTTATCTTGGCAACCCTTGGAAGGTTGGTAGGACTCAAATTCTAAGAATAATAATGTGTGGGTTTTTTTTTCTTGGTCATCTGAATTTTCAAGTTTTTAACAGAAACATAGATAATTTATATCATTTAAAATATGTAGGAAAGTAAAAGGGAAAATGTCCAACTATCTTAGTTGTAAAACACTAAATATTTGGGAATGACTCACTCAAAGAATTGTACTAAGAATCAAGGATAATATACCAACCTTATCCAATTATTTACATGTAATTCTGCCCTGGAGCTATTTTTCAAGTTTTTTGTTAACTAACATTTCTTGTTTCAAATGGAATCAAACAGCATCTCAGTTCAAACAGTTTCAATATTATTCTCCACATCAGAGCTGACTAGATGAAAACAAGTGGGACAGTACTTCTCTTGCAAAAGTCTGAAGTTCCTAGTCAATAGATCCCAAGGTTTTGGGGTTCTGAAACTTTTTTTTTTCTCCTAAAGCATCTAGTGGAGTTCTAGACATGAAACAATCCTTCATGAATACATTCTGGATGCCTTATTTAAAAAATGAACGTGATGAATTGCTTCTTAATAATTTATTTTTCTTCAGCACTTTCCTAATTGATATATGTGTCCAGTGTGATGGGGTATACTAGAAATCTTTAGGTTGTTAATTTTAAAATCTACTCATTGAAACAGAATCAGGAGCATGTCATTTTTCCCTTAAGAAAAATGAATAAAACTCAGTATCTATTGAGTCAGAGAAATTGCCCTGGAAATGTCAGTATCAGGTGTGTGACAGCTGAAGAAAAGGACATGGAAGTGACAGTCAGACTGTATAGTGTGATCACTCATCAAAAGTTTGGGCTGCCTTGTGCATAGTGTATTTTTTATTCTACAGGAGAATTCAGAAGAATCTCATCTTCTGAATCCAACATAGTCTCCCAAATCTCTATATGCATGTTAAGATTTAAAAAAAAAATGTAGTTTTATCTATAAAAGAGGAATAATTAAATGCGTTTCAAATAAGAAAACATAAACATTCAAGAAATATATCACTGGAGGCTTGGAAAAATATTTCAGAGGAGGAAATAATTTTCTTGATATTTGGTTATTAATTTTAATATAAGATTCTAGCTAACACTAGAATCTGCTAGCTTTCTGTCTCAGATGTTGTTTAATTGCTTCAGCTAATTATACATAATATGATTTAAATTTTATTTATTCACACATTAGATCTTCTGAAGGTTCACTGCTAGAAAAAGCTAATGTAGGACATATATCTTTTATTATATATGTTTATATATATTATATGTTTCATTATATATGTGTGTATATATATATGCTTCATTATGTATATAAAATTTTATATATATTTATATATATATTTTTATATATGTCATCTTCATAAGGAACCAGATGTTATAATCTTATTTGTTTTTTAAAAATACAATCAACGCTTAAAGTGACATTATGAGAAAAAGATAAGAATTTATGCTTTCTTCTGAGAAAATAAGTGTAGAGAACTTTATTTAAAAACATGATTACATCACAAAGAAAGTATGTATCAGTTAAAACCAACTTTTCTGACATTACTCTGAGGACTGTCAAGTTCCTCTGTAGTTCCTTCCTGTCTTCTGCTCATTAGTGATTTTGCCTGGTCACCTCAGCCTGCTGCCTGGTAGTGACTGGCCTTGCTCGCTCCTCTGTCTTTACCTCTCACAGGAATGCCTTCTGCCCCTCGCCCCTGCTCTCCTGACATCCATCTGTACCAAGGCCACCTTTCTACCTTCACTCTGGCTTAGTTTTTGACACTTACAAAGACTACATTTTCAAAATTCACAAAAACTGAGAGCGTTTGCCATAAATGCTGCAAAAAATGTTACAAATATATTAAATCAAGAAGTGTTTCAAGTCAGGAGAACATAAAATTGCTGCCTAAATTTTAAAAACCTTAATCCCGGAAGCCTTAATACAGGTGTAACTTTGGTTAAGTTCAGATGTAGAGAATGTTAAAACTTACGTAAAAGTTCACTTGAAAGCATCATTATTTACATTTAATAAGCACTTATTGGCTTTTACAATTTTAATAAAAAAATTTAATATTAACATTTGGTTTTAGCCTCTGTAATAGAAGGTGACAAACATTAACTAAAGCAAAAAAAAAATGTTTTTAAAGATTTATTAATTTATGTGAGAGAGAGAGAGAGAGAGAGACAGAGTGTGGGGGGGGGGAGAGGGTGGGTGGAGCAGAAGGAGAGAGAGAGAAGCAGAATCCCTACTGAACACAGAGCCTGCCTGCCACAGCCCTAAATCCTGAGGTGAAGATGATGACCTGAACTGAAGAGTCAGAGGCTTAGCTGCCTGAGCTACCTAGGTGCCCCCAAAGCAAAAGTTTTTAATACAAAAATAGCTTATTCAAAATTCAAAATTCTGGGCACCTGGGTGGTTCAGTTGGTTAGGTGACTGCCTCCAGCTCAGGTCATGATCCTGCAGTCCTGGGATCGAGTCCCGCATCAGGCTCCCTGCTCAGCAGGAAGTCTGCTTCACCCTCTAACCCTCCCCTTCTCGTGCTCTCTCTCACTCTTTCATTCTCTCAAATAAATAAATAAAATATTTTTAAAGATTTTCAAAATTCTGAAAAAAAATATATCTGATTAATCTTTCAAATGTTGTTTTCAGAAAAAAAATGTGGTATTAAATTTTGAAATTATTAAAATGTAAAACTGCACTAAGACTTTGGGGATACCCCAGACTTCAAAATTCATTAGAAAAGAGATTTTTTAAAACCTAAATGAAGAAAATATAGATTTCTTATACTTGTTCAACTAACTGTGCTCTACCCTCCTTCAGAAATTACTGAAAATTATCTTGCAGGCCAGAGTCATTTGTTTTCAATCATCCAGAGATTAAATGCCAAATAGGTCAAGGAAGCAGTCACAGGTTAATGAGGGGAAAAGTTCCCTGGACTTATCATTTCATTTCTGTTTTCACTCACTAAAAGGATGAAGTCGATAAAAGTTATGAACTTGTTATTTCCATCATGGTAGCCGCATCCCTAACATCTCCCTTAACTCAAGTTCCCCAATCTGTAACCCTTGCTCTGACTAATAACATCATGTTCTTTCTTTACACAAAAGCTGGCTCTGTCTGGACAGCAGTGAGGACCCACCAGGTGGGAGGGGATATGGCCCAGAGCTTGCTGAGTGGGCATCACTCTGGCCTTTGCCTGTTGTATCACTCCCCATGGGGAAGGAGAGTGTGGGAAGGGGACTCTGAGGCCAGAAGCATGTGTTGTGATACCATATATTCAACACAGAATAGATGATGGATAAATGTTGATTCACAAAGGGAAAAGATTGCTCGCTTTCCTTGGTAGACTTTTGCATGCATTCCAAGATTTATTTTTGTGCCAATCATAAAGTTTTTTGTTTTTTGTTTTTGCTTTGTTTTGTTTTACTTTTGTATTTGAACGCTTTCTTGGTCTATCTGTTTTACTCGCTTTGAAAATGTTACAGTGCCATGTCTAATTCTTACAAATATTTCACCCAGTCAGTGACCTTTTTCTCTGTAACCATAAACCTATACTTCTTCTCATATATAATTTCATATGCCAGTTGCTTTGCCTCCTTTCATCTATTTTGAAAGAAGAAAAGAAATAACCCTTATCCTTAGAAAAGGATAAGTCAACTTAGGAAGAATCTATGGAAGACTTTCTAAAATATGTATGGGAGTAGCAATATATGACCATATATATATATATATAACTATATATATGACTAAAATACAATTACATATTAGATATAAAGAATATACTGTTAATACAGAGAAAATATTTGGAAAACACATTTTGTTCATCAACATAGAACCTACAATCTTTCCAAATCTGTATATAACTGGATATTGAGGAATCTCAGATTTTTTTGATTAATTTCTTTTTTTTCCCCAAAGATTGTATTTAACTGTGCTATATAGGTTTTCCTTTTACAATACTGTAAATATATATTTGGAAGACTCCAAAACTTCCCAACCTTTTGTATTATTAAACTTATTTGAATCCATATTAAATTTAATCTCATAGCTGATGGGAATTTTTCTTCCAGCACTGGCTGAACATGTTTGAAATGGTGCAAGGATTGGGATCCACTTTTTCTCTTCTCTTCCTTTTTTCATACCTCGGACAATGGAGAGATCTCAGCCAAGCTCTGGGTCATTTCCTGTTTTGGATTTAACTTTCCAGGAGTTGGGAGTAGAGAGAGAGGTTTCATTTAAGCAGGTATATGCTGGTGTAGGACTATCCCTAATTACCACTCCAGAGAGCTGTTACACGTTTATCAGGAACACACACCATTTCTTAAAATCCACTCTCCGTTCAGGCATCCTGTATAATCTACCATCTACTGAATTGCCTTACTCTTGTCAAGAAGCCTTCTGGAAGGCATCTCTTTTAAGATGAACTTCGTTGATTCTCTCCCATGTGGCCCACATTCCAGGCCACTGAAATACAATGTCTGCTCTTTCCCAATGTATTCTTCCTCTTCATAGACTGCTTCCTAGAATAGGACCAACTACTCACCCTGTATATTTCCTGGGCATGAGCCAGACGTCAGGCTAACATGTCTCTCAGACTCCAAAGGGCATGTGTCATGCTTTCCAAGTGGTCTCTTTGAAGTCCCTCTTGCAGTGACTTCAAGTGGCTTGAAGTAGAGGGGAAGCATCCTCCTCCCTTCTCTTATAGGTATGGGAGGGATACACTGAATTTATCTAGGCTGTATGATAGCAAATATAGAAAATGCTTAAAAGCTATAGTATTTTAAGTTAATAAATTTTAAACTGACAAAATAGAAAATACTAATGGAACAAATAATTTACTTAAAAATACACATCAAAAACTAATGATTTATTATATGCTGGCTAACTGAATGTAATAATAATAAAAAAATAGATAATAAGATTTTCTTAAGAAGGTACATATTGCTTCAATAGACAAATTATGATGTAAGATTCACCTTTGAAAAAAGCTGCAGGGCTAAATGGTTTTACTTGTAAATTACCCCCCCACCCCGAATAACTACTCTGCTATTTATCTTAAGTATAGAATATGATAGCAAGTTAGTTTATATGCTATGGAAATAACAAAACTTTGATATTAAAACTCATGAAAACTCAAGAAGTAAAACTATAGTATGATAGCCCTACTGAACACAGATGTAAGAACTCTAAATAAAATGTAGCAAATAAATTCAATCATTTATTAAAAGAATCTTTCATCAGGATAAAGCAATTTTTCATCCAGGCCACATGATAATGGCAGTGATAATTATAATGATGCTGATGATAGCTAAACTTTATTGAGCATTTATAATGTGCCATGAACTGTTTGAAACATTTTACATCTATAGACTCATTTATTCCACACAACAGTGCATGCATACTTATATTATTACCATTTTACAGGTGAGAGAACTGAGTTTTAGAGAGAGAAAGTAACTTGCCCAAAGTCACTAGCTAGCAAGTGGTAGAGTTGTGATTTGAATTCAGACACCTAAGTCATTTTTCCATACTGAGTAAATATTAAAACACAAGTAAGAAAGAAGTATATAATTTCAGTAAAAAGACATTTGGACATATTTTAACATTAATAAAATAAAAAGATTTTTAAGTGATAACTCCTGAAAACTGGACACACATAAGCCTCCTTAACATGATTAAAAGTTTCTCAAGAATGTCTTTCTTAACAGGGAAACACCAGAATAAAATTCAAGACAAAGATATCTGTTACCTAGTTTTTAAAAGTTCCATTATAGAAATTTGTCATAAACTAGAAATAGAGGAGAATTTATTATTTAAAGCCATGTGGTTATATACCTAGAAAACATAAACTTGTCAAGATGTATATCTAAAAATAAAACATTTTGTATTTACCCACAATAATGATGATAATACTTAGAATCACATATAACAAATTTTAAATATTTAGAAATGATAGTCAATTTTTAATATTTAGAAATAATAGGCCTGACTGAAAATATCTGGGATCCATGTAAATAAAGCTATGATTTTTTTTGAGTTTAAAGAAAGTTAGATTTTCAAGCTTATGTTTAGATAAATTCAGATATCTATTTTTTTTTAAGATTTTATTTATTTATTTGACAGAGAGAGATCACAAGCAGGCAGAGAGGCAGGCAGAGAGAGAGGAGGAAGCAGGCTCCCTGCTGAGCAGAGAGCCCAATGTGGGGCTCGATCCCAGGACCCAGAGATCATGACCTGAGCCGAAGGCAGCGGCTTAACCCACTGAGCCACCCAGGCGCCTATTTTTTAAACAAAAGTGATGGAGTAGGTTTTTTACTTTCTGATAAGTAAATGTTAGAGAGCTAAAAAAATTAAAATCAACCTAAACTTAACAGAAGATTAGTGGACTAGAACAGAAAATCCAGAAATAGATCCCAGGAAAATTATTTTTGAGTTTAGGGTCCCCAAGGGCTGCCTAACACTGTTGTTTGAAATATCCAGATTCTCGTGTCCTATCCAGATGTATTCATTCTAAGTCTGGCATTATTAAAAGCATTCAAGGTGGTTCTGATGCATATGGGCTATGTATTATTTTGATTGGTGATCAAGAAAATATTAAACCCTAAGAAAACATTTTTCAGTGATGTTGGTAAGTGTTGCTATGAAAGAGAAAACTACATTCTTAAATTTCTGAAGGTAAAGCATAAACCAATTAGATAGTTACATATAAAAGAAAAAAAGCTAATGTAAACATGTAACCCATGGTTCCTAAATTTTGCACCAAACCCCAAAGGATACTTCAGGGGTTCAATTCAGGGGCATCATGGGATATTTTCAGTTATCAAGGGAAATGGCAGTATTTGACATCTGTTAAACACTGAATGAGCTACTAAGTCCAGGCATACAGTTCCCTCATTAGGTTGTGCAACATTTGTTTTATTGACATCCAATCTTTTTTATAATAATTATTGCTGAGATCGAAGTAAATATAGTGTAAAAATTACTGTGTGAGGACATGAATGGTTTTCAGTCTGATTCTAAGATTTGAGAAGCTGTGCAGTATTTAGTAGGGCACAGACATCCCATTAGCAATTGTGGTTATATAATAATTAAAAAATTCATTTATGTGCATTTTTTCAAAGAGTTAAGTTGTTAGCAAGATATAAATACTTCTTAAGTTGTTTGGACCTCATTACTTAATGGTTGTAGGTATTCCTGTCAATCTAGGAGAACATTGAAAAATTTAGATGCTGAGGCAGCTGTGACCTGAGAAAGTTTGTATAACTTATAAATGGAAAAATGTATGGATTAATTTTTAATCTTCATATGAGACAAGCTTATCTGAGCAATAGAAATAGCAGTAATAACATTAATAGTAAAACTAATATTTATGTATTGAGTGCTTACTATTTAAGAACCCACGCTTAAAGGTTTATATGAATAATGCAATTTGTTTATCACAACGATCTTTTGAGGTAGATTTTATTTTAATCTTAACTGAGATTTAGAGTAATTAACTTTCTCAAGATGGCACAACTAGCTGGCATATCACCCCAAGTATTAAAGTGCAGTACAATTCTGTACACAGCAAATACTGCAAACAGCTAATCATATACAAAGAGCTCTCACTAGATATTTAGAAATTACACTCAAAAATACCAACAGAAAAATGAGTAAAATTCATGAATAGATAATTCACAAAAGAAATAATGCAGAAAAAGTCAATACAGCAGGGAACAAAGTTTCCTAGTAATGCAAAGGTTCAAAATAAAACTATTGTGATTTCAATGTCTGACTGCAAGCCACACATATTCACCTCTACTTGTCACATAACAGGCATCAGTTAGGTATCTTCCAAAAAGAATGATCATCCTACCTCCTAAACTTCTAAAGATTTAAATCTTAATTAATTTTGTACTCAAATAATTGTTGAATAACTTTGCAATTGTCAGGGATATGGCTTAAAAGTGTCAAAAGTAGTAAAAGCAAATTTGTATAGGACCATGTTATTTAAAGATAATTATATATTCAACATTTATTTAGTATTTACTAATTGCAAGGTATTTACTGGCTCGGACCTAAGTTAATTAGATAATTATTTCATACTCTGATGGAACAGAGTAAGTTATTATTTTATAGCTATCAGTATTTTATTGAGGCATAATTAATCAGACAGATTTTATTCAATTGGTCACCAGATAAGGAGATAACTAAAAGGCAAAAATATTTTGTTTTTCTCTAAAAATAATTATTGCATATTTTCCTCAGGGATTCTCAATCCTCTTAGAGAGTTATGGAGAATATCAGAATGGGCATAATGAGTTTCCTGAGTAGTTTATTCAGAATTACCCACAAACAAGACAAGATCACAGCCAACAAGATTGAGAATGACAAGTTACCAACTTAAATCAATGGTCATGGTAATAAGACATTGTACAGGGAGAGTTTATGAAGGGAAAAGAGATCCGGGACCCCAGGCAGCTGTTGTATCATGAGTTGTAGTGGAGAAATTACAAGACAAATTTCAAGGATGCCCTGAGGTAGAGCTTCACACAGAGGGCTGAGAAACAAGTCCAAAAGCAGAGGCAGGGCAGGCTCTTAACAGAAGAAAGGGTTGAATCACCATGACTGCTAGACTCAACAGAAAGCAACAGTGTGCTGAGATAGAAGACACCCTTAGGTATTTACTTTCTGGAAAATATGGCTTCCCACATAAACTTCGTGTGAGCCAGAATACAGACTCATTTTCATTTTTGAATTATGTAGCACAACACTGAAAATACTCCTCTTAAAAAATAAGCTAAGACATATCTAAAATGTTAAGAGTCTAGTGAGCAGAAATCAGTTCGAATCAGGCAGCACTCAATTTAACAGGTAGAAAGGAGGTCTGAAGAACGGTACAGAATGAAAGATTTTTATAGGCAGAAGACAGAGGGAACAAAGAAGTTATACGAGGCAAAAAATGTTGAATTGGTTATTGCAAAGTTCCTTTCCTTGATGGGTCTGCAGGATCTATCAGCATGTTACCTAACTAGTGTTGACCAGGCAATTGCTGATTGGTTTAAATTCCATTTCTGGGAGACTTGAAACTGTAATTAAGTTAAGTCTCAGTTTGGTGTCATGGAGCATAAGCAAGTCCATTTCGGAGCTGGAATAATTTTGTCTCATTTTTAACACCCCATTCCCTTTATTAAAAAAAAAAAAAAATCCTAAACCTTCTCCTTTATCAATTGTCACTTTAATATTTTTTGGTTTTTTTTTGTTTACTTTCTATCTAATCAGCCCTATAACATCTCTGCCATCACCGCCATCATCATCTTTACCTCACCCATTCTTACCACAGCATCAAGTCTTGGAAATCTGATCTGAAAAACAAACAAACAAAAACAAAACAAAATAAAACAAAAGTCTGTTAAAAGCTTAATCACTCTAGGGGGCGCCTGGGGGGTTCGGTTGGTTAAAACCTCTGCCTTCAGCTCAGGTCAAGCAGGGTCCTGGGATCCAGCCCCGCATCAGGTTCTCTGCTCAGCCAGGAGCCTGCTTACCCCCTCTCTTTCTCTGCTTGCCTCTCTGCCTACTTTGATCTCTGTCTGTCAAATAAATAAATAAATAAATCTTTAAAAAACAAAGACAAACAAAAATAAAAAACTTAATCACTCTGGTAAGAAATTAAGGAAGCTACACCAAAAGATACAAGATAATGCTATTCATTGCAAAGAAACTTCAGGGCAGATTTCAGGACAAATTCATCTATGAATGGAAAACAAGGAGAAAAAAATATCTAATTAAGTGACATTGTCATCTCACACATCTATCCACAAATAGACTGAGGTTTTATTTTGAAGAAAGGAAAGTCACTGAGAGCATCAGTCAATCAAATCAGTTCTCAAAATAGGTGAACAAAATATCAGAGTATGGTTGTAGAAGATTAGAATATAAAACAAAGGAATAATATTCAACCTTGCTTGATAGACCTAATCTAGTATACTGTGACTTAAAGGTTAAAACTGAATTATACATTATGATTTCAATTTTCTGTAACATTTTTTCTAGACGTTATGCTAGTTTTCATTTTTGTCCCCTTTATCAGAATGTCTTAAGAATAATTTCTTTACTGAAAAAATATTTCTACTTTACTCAGTTCATCAGAACGTTACACTTTGCATCTATTTTTCTCTTTTCAATTGTTATTCTGCCTTTTCTTTTTTCTTTTTGTTTTTTAAATATTTTAAGGTTTGTTTTTTTTTTTCTACTTAACTTCCTGCCTCTTTTTATTTCCCCTGTGTCTGATGCTTCACAATATAGTCTATTTATGGTCCATATCTAAAAGGTTTCCAATAAATTTTCTATTCCTAAATTCCAAAGAATACCTTAAGTGAACTTTCTCTTAGGATAACATCTATTTCAAAACAGTGAATCTCAATCAGAATAGCTTTGTGATCCATTTAGTTGTGGAAAAAAATCAGATTCCAACATTTTAGCTACTTTTAGAACTTTCTCTAACCTTTTACTTAAATGGAAATCTTTAGTGTTTATAATTCCAGTGGTTTGGGGAGGAAGTTACAAAGAAATAGTGATTGCATTCATTTTAAATATATTGATTTAAATGGAAGAAAGTGTTTCAAAAGAGAGGAAAGAAAAATAAAGCCACTTTTGAAAAACTTTACTGAATATTTTGTGTAGTTTATAAGGTGTCCAGTCTTTTTTTTTTTTTTTTTTTAGAATAATAACTTTCCATTTAGTAGATCTTATATTCTAGGTAAGAAGATTTGGGGGGTATTCTTTGGAAATTATCATAAAAATAATATATTTCTTTAGCTCTAAAAGTAAAGATAGGTAGGGATTGAATAAGAATTTATCTAGTAAATAACAATTTGATATTTTAATATCTAAAGTACAGTTTGATGATAATTTAATTTCTATTTTATTTTTATGAATATTAATAATTATAGCTCAAAATCACTGTACAAATCTAGAACCTATTGTTATCACTCAAAAAATGATATGTTCTGTAGAGGAGCAAAATTTGCCATCTCAAAATGGGTCTTTTGAGCATGTGGATTGTTTTAGATTTATTTTTTTATTATATTTAAGAAACAAAAGATTCAAGAAACTTTCCTCCTTTTTTTTTGTCCACCTCAACCCACCAGATGCTTAAAAGAATTTAGACAGATCTGTTTCAAGAAGGCGGTGATGAATTTAGACATGTTTCAAGAAGGCAGCTATCACCACAGATAACAAGTGTCTAATATGAATGAAGTGTCAAAGGAGGGAGGACCCTAGCAAGGTCCATCTGCTAAAATTTCTCTCTGTATCTCATTGTTTCTGTACTGTCCAGAAAAGAGTTGTTTACCAAATATTTACTCTTTTTCATCTTCCTGCAGACTGTCTTTCTTCTCTTTGAGGTCCTAGACCCCTACTCCCTTCTCCTTAGCTTAGAATAGAATTTAAGCCTCAATTGCCTCACTGTCTGTGGAGTCTTATGGAGCCCTTGTATGTACATAATTAAATTTGATTTTTTTCCTGTTAATCTGTTTCATGTCAATTTAGCCCTTAGACTAGCCAAAAGAACCTTAAAAAGGTTTTTTTTTTTTTAACCTCCCCAACAGTTCCTTTGTTAGATCGTAACACAATCATAGAGATACTTTCTTAAACATTATTTTCTTTGTAGCAATTTGTATAACTGCTTGGCTGTTTGGTTATGAGAATTAATCATGATTCAAATAAATTATGTCCCAAAGGTTGACAAACAATTCTGTCAGGAACTGTGTTACATCCTTATGCCAGCCTATTAACGCCTGTTTAAGTCATAACATTATTATAATTAAAAATGTTTTATAAAGGAATAAGAAAACATAACTACAATTCTATACTTTAAAAAGAATAATAATAAAACAAAATATGTATCAAAGTGGCTATTTAAGGAGATGAATGTAGACTTCTTAAAATTATAAAAGAAACTTTTTGGCAAATTTATAGACTTGAAGAATAGATGATATTTATTCTTAATCATGATTGAATTTAAAATCACGTTTGTTTTATTTTTATGGTAACTTATCTACACAAGTTCTGTCTTCCTCCTCATCACATCTCAATGAAACATGTCTTCTGACTCTCATGTACCTAAGTGTCCCCTCCTATATTAAATTTGAGATGGCCCTGTATAGCAAGCAGAAAGGAGTGGAAACAATGATATATAACTTCCAAGGTTTAGAATATAAGAAGCCATGCATCTTTGCCTTGGGCTTTTAGAACACTTGTTTTGGGAGAAGTTAGATCCCATGTAAGAAATCTAATTATTCTAAGACAGGCATACTGTAGGGCAACCCAATCTAGCCACAGGGATAGGTCATGTAGAAAAGGAGAGAACTGACCAGTTTCCTGCTGCTGAAATCAGTTATGTGTGATAAGAAGCTCACTGGGATGTCTATCAAGGTTGAGCTTTCCAAAAAACACCTGCCTACCCACCATTTTACTCTAACTGCTTGAAAAGCATCACACAAGACCATCCAGATGAACCCAGGCAACTCATGGACTATGAAAGGTAAGAATAAATTGTTATTTTAAGCTACTCAGTCTGAAATTTTATTGCTACACAATAATAGAGAACTAGAATAATTTTCCCTTGTTAAAGGTATACACCAATACTAAATTGCTTTTATCAACTAAGATTAAAAGGGCATAGAGAGTAGAAATAATTTCCTTATTGGCTATGCCAAGGTGAAAAGGTAGCTGCTTCAGAGGTAATGACTTATTCTCTGGGTGATTTAATTGCTGCTCTAAGGAACCACTTTATGGATGCAATGTTGATAAACCAGTCTCCAAAACTTTAAAAATGTACCTATTTAATCTTTTTGATTTATAAACAGCACTTGTAAATCTTTTTAGTCTTTACCTAAGAGCCAAAACAAAGGTAAATGTTATTATATCCTATGATACTCTCTGTATCAATGACAGGTCATAGATAACCATCCAGATATATTTGCTTATGTATGCAAATACATACCTTAATGCAGTCATTCTTCAACACAAACATAATCCTGCACCCTAGAGAGATTTTAATGCAGTTCATAAAATTGGAATCAGAAGATTCAATTTAGCCCAACCTCCTTTTTGGGGGTACCATGACTTTATCTCAAAAAAAAGTTGGAATATTACATGTTGTATTAGAACATAAAATTAAATTTAGCTATCTCAGAGGACGAGTTCAGATTTAATAAAAATAAATGTGACTGCTCATTCATTCAAAGAAACACACTCTCATTTTCCTACAGATGCTTTAGTAAAGAGAACACTAATCTAATTATAGTATTTTAAAAAAATAAATTGTCTCTGTGCTTGCTATAAAATAAACAACATGGCTGCAGGGCCTGCCAAGCCTCACTTATTAAAGAAAATACCTTTTGATGACTAACAAAGGCAGATTTGTTTGAAACATGAGTATGCTCACTGGAGTCTCCTGGATGGAGGGGGTTTTCAGAAAGGGAGGATTTCAGTGAATTGAGTAAAATGTAAACCTAGATAATTAGAGTTAGGTAACTTTTGCTCCCTTCTGATTTACTGCACTGGCCAGGGTGAAAGATCAGGGGTAAAAAAGAATAAAGAATGAAGGAAAAATCTAATATTGATTTCCTAAAAAATAGTAATTAAAAAAAGAAAAACCCAAACAATGTCTTTTTTAAATATAGAACATTTATATTAATACCTTTTAGGTATAAAATGGCTCAGTCATTTTGACAGTTTAAAAAAAAAAAATGTTCCCCAGTCAGGTACTGGAGAGTTTGGTGGGTAAGTCTTACTTATGCTCACCGCTATGGGGTTATCAGGACAGTGGTAAGGAGAAAGTTTTCCTTTAAACTGGGCATTTGGCAGACAATTCGCTTGGATATCATCAAAACTGGGCTGCTTTTCAGAGTAAAGGAGGCACACTTAATAATTAATAAATAGTTATACTGAAGCAGTATGTATAAATTGTCACTGTCCCTGGCAAACCTGGACATATGGTCACTCCACAAAGAGAAAATACTTCCAGTCGTTGGCAGGGACTCCTTTGTATGTGAATGTAGGACCAGTTCTCTCATTTTACAGTTGAGGGCACAGATGAGGATTAAGTTTTGTGTTTGAAGTCTCTCAGTGCACTAGTGGCAGACTGGAACACGGGTCTCTGAAGGCTTTTCCAAAATGACTGCAGCCAGAGACTCCCACTAATGGTCTACCTAAAGGCTTACCCTTAGAGAGTTTTCTTTTATTTGTGGATAGACATGCAAGATCTTGCCAAAAATACAAATAACCTCTTCGAGTAGTTATATATTAAGCCAACAACACCAAATAACTTGGCATGGATAAATTTATTATATTAGGAACCTATGTCCTTGGAAAATAAGGAACAGGGTCCCAAGAAAATGAGTTCTAGGACTGTGTGTGTGTGTGTGTGTGTGTGTGTGTGAAAGTGACCGTGTAAAAGGAAGTATCCAAAGTATTGGGAGGCACCACAACAGCAGCATGGTAAACACAAGGATACCCACCAAACCATTGCTCATCTCATAAAGTTTACCAGCGACCTTAGAATAATGTTTCTCTAAACCTGAAGGGTGAAATATTAATAGCATTTTTTAAAAAATTATTTATTTTATTTTTATTTAGTTATTTTTATTAACATATAATGTATTATTTGCTTCTGAGGTATAGGTATGTGAATCATCATCACAGCACTCACCATAACACATATCTTCCCTAGTGTCCATAACCCAGCCACCCTATACCTCCCACTCCCCCAGCAACCCTCAGTTTTAACAGCAGTTTTAAAAATTGTTATTTTTCAGGCACCTGGGTGGCTCAGTTGGTTAAGTGACTGCCCTCAGCTCAGGTCATGATCCTGGAGTCCCAGGATCGAGTCCCTCATCAGGATCCCTGCTCAGCAGGGTATCCGCTTTTCCCCCCGACCCTCTCTCCTCTCATGCTCTCCCTCTCTCTCATTCTGTCAAATAAACAAACAAATAAATAAATAAATAAATCTTTTAAAAAAGTATTTAAAAAATTGTTATTATTCTACAACTATCTATATTGGGTTTCCTGTCCTCATTCCTTATCAGAGGTTGTAGACTATAACCAATTTTTCCTGCAAGAGTTTGAATTTCACTGCAGCTTATTTGCAAAAGTGAATTAAAGAAACTAAAATTTGAAATATACACCATTTCTTGGACTACAGTTCTGGGTTTATTATGTTCTCATACAGTTCCTTACCTATGTTTATGTGGAAGAGTTCACTGTTGAGAATCTGTGGAAACACAGAAGGGAGCTATCCATGTGGCTGAGCCTCACAGGTACCAGGGAAGAGTCATATAACCCAGTTGTATAGGAAGAACAAAAGCTGCATTTAAACTATATGCCTTGCGATGCCTGTGTGGCTCCGTGACCATGACCATGGCTCAGGTCATGGTCTCAGAGTCCTGGAATCAAGCCACACATCAGGCTCTCTGCTGAGAGGGGGAACCTGCTTCCCCCTCCCCCTCTGCCTGCTTCTCTGCCTACTTGTGATCTTTCTTTCTCTGTGTCAAATAGATAAAATCTTTAAAAAAAAAAATAAATTATATGGCTTATTTTAGATGCCCTGCAGGTATACCAGGAAACTTGGGAATCAGAAATGTTTTAAACACAGAGCTTCTTGTTGTCTTCTCTCTGCAGAGTCAAGGACAGCATTAACTCTTCCAGAAACAAAGTGTGACAATATACATGGAGTATTGCCAACCAAAGCTGAATCCTAAACCTTGAATGCAGTTCTTAGTTTTATTTAGCCACTGACCATGTGGCTGACCTCAGTCTCTAGGTGTTTTGGAAGTCTAGCTGATACCACGTGACCCAAGGCCTCCCAGTGACCTAAGGCCTCCCACTTAAATCACATTGTTAGACTAATCTGGAATGACCGAAGAAGGCCTCCAGATAAACAAAGGCAGTTTTACAAGGCAGAGCCTTCACAGGTTTGGAAATTACTTTGCAGGAACAGAAGGCAAAGGACTGACTTCTCTTTGGGCAAGTTTAAATTCTTTATTGCATACCTCTCCAGGAGACATCCCAGAAATCCTGCTGCAGAGCTCTGCAGGGAGAGCTCTGCCCTCCCCTCTTCCTCACACTACCCCACACACCCACTCACTTTCTCCCTGGGTCTTTATCTTCTGGTGCTGCTTATAACTGGTAGACTTGTTAAGAAACTCCGGCTCAAATTTTTAAGAAGAATTGCTCTAGTTTATCACCACCATAAACTGTAAGAGTGAAGACTTGTTAACTGGCCCCTTCCTTGGCTCCTGACTAACCCAACTAATCTTCAGTTAATCAATCTTAGATCAGATAACAGCTCTCATCCAATCAGCTATAGCCAAGAGCAATGGAGAGGTGGTATTTAACCAATGCAACTCTCAGAGGTAATTGTCTTAAGTGGTATAATTTGCATAATACAACACTTGTCATAAAATACCTTATTTGTTGGTGTCGCGTTTGAAAGCACCACTATGCACATCTAAATTTAAGATTGATAGTAAAGAATAATTTGATTTCCTAGGCCACATAAGAAAACCTGTTCTTTTGCTTCATAGTCACATTACCAACTATTTGGATCTAAACACTGTGTAAGTGATATTTACATTCTGTTTGCCACTGAGGTTCAGAATTAAGCTAATTCAGAACCAATAATTCTTTTGCCAGTCAGCAGGTATAATATCTACCTCTTAATTATATTTTTCAGTAGAGGAATAGAAAAGCTTTTGTCTTATCATGAAATGTCAAAAGTAACATTCATTTTATTTTATAATAAAAAAAAATGGGTACCCTAGTGTTATGAACTGAATTGCTTCAACTTAAAAATTCATATCTGGGGGTACCTGGGTGGCTCAGTGGATTAAGCCTCTGCCTTCAGCTCAGGTCATGATCCCAGGGTCCTGGGATCAAGCCCCTCATCAGGCTCTCTGCTCAGCGGGGAGTCTGCTTCCCCCTCTCTCTCTCTCTCTCTCTCTGCCTCTCTGCCTACTTGTAATCTCTGTCAAATAAATAAACTCTTAAAAAAATTAAAAAATAATTCATATCCAGTAAGCTGTAACCCCCAATGTAGTTGCATTTGGAATAGAGCCCTAGAAGGAGGTAGTAAAGTTTAAACTAGGTCATAAAGGTGGACCCTGACCTAATAGAACTGATGTCCTTCTAAGAAAAGGAAGAGACCAGAGTGTTCTTTCCCTCTACACACTGCAGAGGAAAGGCCATGTGAGGTTTCAACAGGAAGGCAACCATCTGCAAGTCATGAAGAGAGCTCTTACCAGAAACAGAATCTGCCAGAGTCTCATTCTGGGGCTTGGAGTTTCCAGAACTGTGAAAAATAAATGTCTGTTGTTTAAGCCATCCAGTTTGTAGTATTTCTTTATGGTAGCCCAAGCAGACTTGTTTGCTTTGAATTATGACTTTTTAGCCAAGTATTATGGATTATTGAATTATGACTAACTGAAAAAATGACTGAATGAACATGTTTATTGAATGTGAATTTAATAAATGAAGGAAAGTTTAGTAAAAATAAAGATTTGAGCCCATTGTATTCTTAGAAAAGTCATTTTCACTTAGATGTAAACTCAAAATTTCCCAGTGAAGGACCTAGAAATTTAGAAAGGCTTTGATTTGGCTTAGGTCTATAAAATTTATATAATTTTCTGTCACAGATGTAATGAGATTTTTTATCTTTTCTGAAGACAATTGGGAACCTCTCATTTGCCATAGATTCTGAATGAGACTGAAGTCATCAGAAGATCAAAAATCAGCGAAGCAGCAGAAAGCATTAGTGAGTGAGAACAATTCACCATGTGACCATCTGTCCCACATTCTGAATTCAAGAGACTTGGCAACTCTATAAAAATATCACGCGTGAACTTTCTTTAATGGTCATATTTTTTACTGCCAGATGTATTAATTTTCAATTGCATTTCAGTGGGGGATTAGTGATAACCAGTTAAACAAATCCATGATCCTAATGGATATATATATATCACAGACTTCTTTTTCAGTATTTGAAGGTAACATCAAATTTATACCACAGTGTTCAGGAATTCACTTATTTATTTTGCACACTTTATGGGTGCTGTGATGCCTCATAAAATTTCTGCTAAGTTCTCCTACTAGGAAAATAATATGGCAGTGAAATTAATTTGCATTGTTTTTACTGCAGATATTTAGCTTTGTATTTTTGTCACTGTGGGTTTGTGTGTGTGTGTATTCCTGCATTTTATACAACCTCTTCACTGACAGGAGTGAATTGGAAGTCAGATCACGGATCCAATATTTTTCAATATGATTTGCATATAGTTACAGCAAATAAAAAAGTGGCTTGGAACTATTTTAGGGGTATCTGGATAGGTGTTCTGATATAAGAAACATACCTATAGACCAAGGCACTGTAATTATACAAAGGAACATTGGTATCCTACATCTCCTTTGGGCCTCCTTGACGAGGACGGGGTATCAAGGAGAGATAAGGTCACTGTTCAGTGGTCAGGAGTGAGGACTAAGCAGATTTCTACTTGCTCTGAGACTGTAAGATTTATGAAGGCAAGGACTTGGTCTCTTTTGTTTACTGCTCTATTCCCAGAGCCTATATTTGTTTGACACCTACAGCAATTATTCAAGAAATATCTGTTGACTCATTGATTGGAAGGAAATGAAACCAAATGCCCTTCCCACTGCTTGGAGAAGGAAAAAGAAAGGAAACACCCTAAATTGTTAAGTCTTCTTCCTCTCTAAGGCAGCCTTCTTCTCGGCCGGCAAGATCCCTGAGTAAAAGCTCAGAGACAAAAATGGGCTATACACAACAGTTCACCACACTCTCTTTAAGGCAGAAAAATAATAGACATCTTTTCTGTAGCTTTCTATACCTTTCAACAAGTTAAGAGAGAAGGAAAGAAAAGGAGGATGAGAAGGAGGGGGAGGGAGGGAAGGAAGAAGGAAGGAAGGAAGGGAGAAAGGAAGGGAAGAAGGACAGAGAGAAGGGAGGGAGAAAGAGAAACAAACAAACAAACTAAAAATAAAATAAAATAAAAAAGACAAAAGGAGGCAGAGCACCCTGAGCAACCTGAGGAGGGCTGGTAGCCACTTGTATCAAATCAAGGTGGTATAACTCAGGCATGGTAGTCTTGGAGGGGAGAATGTGCCTTGTGAGGCACAAGGACTTTCTGGAGAGTCTCCACTTGAGGGTGGTGTCTTGGCTGATCCAGTACCATCTGACTACTCAAGACATGGAAGCTGGTGAGAGAGGGAACAAAACATTTCCAGTCTTGGAACACTGTAACTTCTTTGACAGAGTTTTCCCAGGAGTTACTTACTGTGTCAGAGGAGACAGCAGGAAAGGAAACTCTTCATTTAGCTGACATTTGGATACTGTGGTTTTTTATTGTTGTTGTTGTTTTGTTTTGTTTTGTTTCCTAAGGGATCCAGTACCAGAGAGGAGAGACCTAATACCAGACAGAACAGGCAGTCTCTCAGCCTACTGCTTGGAAGGAAAAAAAAATGCATAGCTTTAGAATAGATGACAGTTCATCGTGGAATGGCAAACATTGCTTAGGAAAACTGAACATGAGAACTAGATGGTATTTCTAAACAAATCTGTGATATTAGTTCTAATTAAAATGGCTCTGATATTGCTGACATTTCTATATAGGAAGGGCTTAGGGCACAACAATCTGAATAGAGGAGGGCAACTGGAAGCTGGGTTTGAATACGGCTACTACTTAGATTGGATTTTATAGAGTCAAAAAAAAAATCTAAAGATGTTTTTAGTGAGATTGATATTTGTATAATATTGAGAATATACAGATTCACCTTTATGAGGAATGTTATTTTATTTCCTTGGTATGGTTTGAAGCGTTGATGGCAATGCCACTGATTACCTGAAAAGCAAAATGAAAGCTATAAATAATTCATTTTTAATAATAAAAGTCACGGTTAGAAGAAAGTTAACCCAGAAACAGAAGTGACGTGCGTGGAGCCACTTCATACCACAATCTATACAAATCAAGATCAAGCAGCATGACAATTACAATGGAAGTCTTAGTGAAAATATGGCTTGATTTATAGGTTGCTTTGCCAGGAATATAGGTATTGTATATGTTGAGCTATAATGTTATAAAATGTCAAGAAAAAATCAAGTAAATATACTGGCATAAATACTGAACACATTAATGTATAGATTGTAAGGATCACATATAGGCAGTATAGAATGCTTTAATTGCTATTTAATGTGATATACTCAGGATATGTTGGGCTCCATTCTTTTTTTTTTCCCCCCACAGGCAATGTGGGCTGGCTACCCTACTATCTATAGGGATTAATTAGCCCTTTGCACAACTCAGAGCAGACATTCTGAGACAGAATAACCAATGGCATTATTCTTGAAGAATATGTAATCTTATCTACCTGCCAAATTTATCAAGTTTTGACTCTGGATATTCCACATATTTTATCTTGTTAGTGGCCAGTACAATTTTATTGAGTTGAACTTATTTTGCACATATATGTAAGCTCTTGGGATAATTGAAGAAGACTGATCACTTCATTCTGCTAGTGTTTATCTTTTAAGATACATTCTTTTTTTTGACTTCTTATCTCTTTTTTGATCCAGAACAAATCTATTTTGGGAGTTTTGAGCAGAATCAATGTTTACTGGCTACACTGGGGAAGAAAAAAAACAAAAACAAACAAACAAAAACTTCTTTTACTGTATCTGTCCAGGCTGAAGTAGATGGGGGTCATAGATAGATATATACATATTTTTGTCATCATTCTTATTATCTGTTGACATTGCCCTTGAATACCAACTACCCTATTTATTGATTGTAGTTAATCTCAGCTAAATGTTTGTAATAAATTCTGGATTCAGACCAGTTTCTTAGTAAATATTAATGTTTAATGTTAAGTATTATTACAGTTACTTGTCTTGAGAGCTTTACAAATTCTGTCAATTGATGGAATCAAGGATATATCTTATGCAGCTTGATCTTCCAGCAACTACTAAAATACTTCAAGTGAAAGAGAACATATTATTTTGTGTCATAGTCTCTTCCATTTTGGCCTACTTATATTTCAAGCTTTTAGAAGGGCAAATTAGAGCTAGAAGAAAGAAAACACAGGACATTATAATCAGAAAAGGGTATACAAACACAAAAATGCATTTCACATTCACTTAGCTGCAAACTATAGATATAGTCAGAGTACACAGGAAAGTGAGAGGATGGTATGATGAGATGCTGGGAATCTGGGTGATGCAGAGCTGAGGAACAGGGGCTTTATTCCATGGGGAAAAGAATTTATAATGAGAGAATATAGTCAGATTTGAATATTATAATGGTCACCTTAAGTAAGTGTAGGTTGGGTGTTGGTACAGGAATGTGAACTCTGCAGGTAATTATGATTGAACTATTGCATTTGTCTAGGTGAAAAATAAGCTTAGATAGTGATGGAGAGGATAGAGAACAAGAAACAGATTTGATAGCCATTTAGTGGATAGACTAACAAAGGCTCGTATGTTTCTGACTGGGAAGATCAGCAGCAATTAATGATATTTACCAAAATTAGGGCTTCAAAGGGAAGAAAGAACAGACTTAAGGAGTTGAGGGAGGACAAAGAATGAATTCAAAGCCATGCTGTTTGTGGTACAGTTGGAAAACTCAGTTACAGATGTTCAAGTAACAAGTCAGTTTGATGGCATAAGAGAGAGAAGTCTAGGTTAGAAATATTGGGAAATAATGCAAATGAGAAATGGAAAAGGTATGAACAAAGGCGGTAGCAGAGGAAATGGTGAAAATGGGATAGAATTAAAAGACATATTGAAGTTAAATTCAGTAAGACTAGTGCCAAATTGATTTAACATTAGAAAAATTCATTGCTCTCACTAAGCACCAGAGCCAGTGCTGTTAAAGGTATGTAATTCTGCAGGTACAACTTCTAACCTTTAAATAGAACTGCAATTAAAATTCAGTTTTATAGAAGATTTTTTTCTGTATTAGGCTATTAAGTGTAAACTGTAGGTCAAAGCACATGTTACCCATTTTTAGTATCCAAAGCACCTCGTACTATATACACAGCCAATATATGATCTTGGTTGAGCTGAACTGACATACCCATAGTGCAACTTCCATCATATCATACATCTTTTTCAGCATATGTTTACTGAATGTATGCTATGGGCCAGGCCCTGTGATTTTTGCTAAGGATAAAAAGATTTAAGAATAATATTCTTACAGTCAATGTTCAGTCTAGACAAAGACAGAAATACATATAAGATGATAATTGCTATGATGGAAGTAAGCACAGGATGGATACGTGCAAATATTGATGCTGGCTAGGAGTTAATTAGGTTTGCTGCAGGGGTGGTAGTGGTGGTATAGAGTGGGTATTAAGGGCATGAGAGTGATCCTCTGTGAGCAGAGATTGGGGCCTGAGAGTTCTCTGAATAACCCTGGAAAAATAGTGAAATAATGGAAGGGGGAGACATGAATAATGAACCATAACAATAAATAGGTAGGGATATTGTCTCTGCACCATGCTTAGGCATCTGAATAAGAGAAAAATAGGAAGAGAAGATAGTTTCAAAGAATAGGCTGTAAGTTCAATATCAGGCTCATTGAGATATGTGTTAGTAGGCTAACTATAGTAATAAATAATGACTTCAGAGGCTTAACCCAGTAGAAGTTTCTATTTCATCAATATCACAGCTCAGTTACTGGTGTCTGGGGAGTTTATGCTCAAAGCAGCCACTCAAGCATCAAGACTACTTTCACCCTTCTGTTCACCCTTCTCTAGATCCTTAGACTCACCTCCGTGGAGCTCATGGAAGAGCAAAAAGAATGGAAGGCTCTAGTAAAATTATTTTATAGGGTAGACCTGAAAGAAGCCTGTGTCATATCAGCATCCATTCATTGCATCAGTCATACGTCAGTCAATCACATGTCATTCCTGACTTTGCCAGACACTGGGGAATTTAGTTTACCTGGATGCCTTGCAGGGAAAGGAAAAAGAATTTGGTGACCAAGTTTCTGTCTGCAAGTAGAAATAAAAAGTAGATAGCTAGGTTTGAAATCTATTAATATATTTATGAGTCCTGAACATAAAACAGTGGCAGTTTAAATCATTTTAAATCATAGTAGTGAATGAAATATCTAAGTATGATCAACTGTATTGAGGAAAAAAAAAATCCTCAAGGAAATGTCAGGATTTTATGGATACATTAAAAAAAAAAAAAGACCATGGAAAATGAACCAAACGTCAATGACCAGAAAAGGAGGAGGAAGAGCAGAAGAGAGAATGTCAAAGTTATCAGGGGAAGAAAGCATTCAAGAGAGGGAGTGGTCAAAGGCATTATAAACTTTAGGGTAGTTAAGTAAGATGGAAACCACTGGCCACATTCTGAAACTTTATTTCAGTTTGGTATGAACTCATCACATCCTTTAGATGGCTGAGTGAGTGACCCACAAGGAAGGGGACTATGACTCTATCTAGAGCAATAAATTGTCTTGATTTATGATGTCTCAACTTTCAGAATTAAAGATGATAGTTTTCTGACTAATTAATTGCTGAGATTTTAAATTAGCTTTAACAAAAACTTCACATCTAGAGTTACTTTTTGCAGATTAGTTTTGTGTGTGATGTCTTTCTCAAAAAAAAATCTAAAAAATCAATAAAAGTCCCTTTTTTTTTTTTAAATTTATTTATTTGACAGAGAGAGATGACAAGCAGGCAGAGAGGCAGGCAGAGAGAGGGGAGGAAGCAGGCTCCCTGCTGAGCAGAGAGCCCAATGTGGGGCTCGATCCCAGGACCCTGGGATAATGACCTGAGCCGAAGCAGCGGCTTAACTCACTGAGCTACCCAGGCGCCCCAATAAAAGTCCCTTTTAATTCAAATTACCTTTCATATTTATAATTTTCCAATTAAACACATGTCCCAAGCAGATAATGGTTTCTTTGTGGATTCAGAATACATGCAAGATAGATTTACAGATGTTCTTCACATTTATATGTATATATATTTATGTACTTTCTCATGGAGTTGTCTAATTTAATTTAAAATAGTGATGAATAAAAGCAAAATATATAAGTACCCTGCTAAATATCTCAAGGGTGTGTTTGAAATTATAAGGAACAGTGATGCCATTGTTTGGAAACTGTGTCATTTCAAGGAGCAGGGCAGATGGGAAGTGGGGCACATTATCTGTTTTAAGTCAATGTTTAAAATATTTGAACATTAATAATAAATGCTCTGAAAGTATAGGTACACATTGTATGGCATTGAAAATAATGTGAAGAAATAGTTGTCAAATGTTCTTTTTACTACTGCTCTTTCTTAAAGAAAAGTCTTCCATCCCCAATACAGAAAACAGGTGCAAGAGGTGCTGCTGTATTTGATGGTTCCCTGGATGCTGACCTCTGAGGCAACTCTGAGGTCTCCTAAGTCAAAAGGAGCAGAGTTTGAAAACAACTGTTGTGAAGAACGTGCTGTGTGGGGTCAAGATGCTTGAGAGGTCTAAGTAGGAAAGATTGAGAAGAAGAAATTAAGCAAGTGGCCAGTGGCAGACCCTCAAACTAAAATAAATGAAAGAGCTGACGTAGAGTGGAGTGGCCTGTGGTGCTGAAAAGGGACCAGAGGGCAAGACATAGGCCTGGGAGAAGCTTGAGAGCAGACCTTTATAGCAGACACAGCCAACAAAGCAAAACCAAATCTTCCAGACCTTTAAACAGGTAAAGCACAAATGATATTGGACAGCAATGATTCATACTAAATAAAATGAATGAAACTTTTGCCTCTTAACTATAAAAAGCATGAATCATGAAACATCTTCCTCTTGGATTCAAATTCCATTCACATGTATTCACTCAAAATGTATCTAGCAACCTGTGAGTTGGGCTCTCTGTTGGGGGGGGTGGGCATCAAGAAATCAGACCATCATCCTTCGGCAGGAGTCTTTATTCCTCCTAGAAGAGGAGTGTGTGTATAAAAGTCATGGCAGAGGGAAAGACGTCATTCGAGTAGAGCATAGAAATAGGGCTTCTAAAACTGACAGATGGGCCAAGGCAGAGAGGATACTCTCCTAATAGAAAGGAAACTTGAACTGGGTCAGTGATACATCAACAGTGAAAACAAATTAGTAAATCCAATAAAGAGAAACAAACTTAAATGTATTAATGTCTTCGTATATGCCAGGCATTGTAGTCTGTGGTCCCTTTGGCTTATCTCTTTGAATGTAACTGAACACAACCAGCAATGCACTATGACTTTGATATGCTTAACCTGATACTTTTCTCATCCCAGATTAACAGACACCACTCAGAGGATCTCATTTAAAAATACCCACCAAGTTGTATCCTGTCATCAATATTCTCCCAAAAGGAATTCTGTGGTCAGTCTTGAAAGTAATGACTTTTCTTCTATGACCCACGGAGGAAAAACAGATGTACCAATTTAAAGTTTCATAATTTTCTGAATAATGTATAAAAATTATTTTCTCAGCTTGTACAGTCTCAAGATGATGAATGGTACATGTCATGAAATGTATATCTGTAAGATCAATATTCCTTTGACAATGATGTGTTTAAAAGGAAGACTGAAACTTCTTAGGTGTGTGAACCCTAGAGATTTTACTTTCATAATCTCATTGAGAAAATTCTTAATTACATGTAAAAATAGGATTTAAATCCGAATTGTGTTATTTCTATGCTGAGGATGCAAATCAATTTTTTGTATTTAAAAAATTACATTTCCTTCTCTTCCCCATCAAAGTTTTTTGATAATTTTTATTTAACCATCCTTTCCCTCCCCAATTCTACATAATTCATTGACATTAATATTATTACCACCATAAATAATGTAAAGTTACAGTTTAAAAGATAATGCCATTTAATCTTCTAAAATAGATTTATCATCTATTGGAGATAAAAGTACCATGCAAATGATAAAATAGACTTATTTCATTGATACAATTAATCTATTAGTGATGAGGTAACCAATCAACTTTACACACTGAAAAATTAATGGACCGTTATATGATCAGGATAATTTTACTGCATGTGGCATAAATGCACTTTGAACTGCCTCTAGCAAACAAGAGTAATTTATTGGCTAAGATAACCAAGGTAAGGACAGAGTTGTAATGAGGTCTCTGCTCTACTCCTCTCTTTATGCTAACTTCTCCCATTATTGCTAGACACAGTATTAATGGTAATCTCCACAATTAAATTACCTCCCATATGACACTGAAGAAGAGCTAAGAGTTCTTCTCTTTTGTCCCAAATTCACAAATCTCAGGAAAGATTCTTCCTTGTCCCACCTGAGTCAGATGCTGACTCCAATAACAATAAACATCACGAAGAGAGTATCAAAATCTTTATGAAGATGACAACTTCTTTTGGAAACATCTAGTGAATATGGAGGCAAGAAAATTGCTAGAATGAGTTGGTGGGAGTGTGGTGAATCGCTGCATCAGGCAGACAAAACAACAGATGGTTTTAAACAACAATTTGTTTTGTCTTCCTACTTTCTAATTGGCAACCATTGTCCTAGAAGCATAATTGTACTTATTCTTTTTTTTTTTTTTTCCTTTTTTGCAGCACAATAAAAGTGCTTCCACAACTTTAAGGCAGCAAACAGAAGAGTTTAACTCATACATATTGCCAAAGTTACATGGAGGGGAAAACAAAGGTTAGTTTCAGAGTAATGCTATTCACTTGGATCACTTAAAGGGAGCTAAAAATCCTTCCAAAGATAACTAACTTCCAAAGATAACTGTGATGATGTTATAGACTGAATGTTTGTATCACCTCCAAATTCATACATTGAAGTTTAATACCTACTATGATGGTATTTAGAGGGGGAGCCCTTAGGAGGTAATTACATCATGAGGATGAAGCCCTTATGAATGAGATTAGTGCCCTTTTAAGAAGAGAGCAGAAAGCTATCTTGCTTTTATCCATCATGCAAAGATGTTGAAGTCAGAAGTCTGCAGACCACGAGAAAGCTCTCACCATAATCTGATCATGCTGGCATCATAATCTCCTACTTCCCACCTCCAGAACTGTGAGCAAATGTTTTTGCTGTCAATAAGCCACCTAGTTTATGGTATTTTGTGAGAGCAGCCCAAGCTGACTAAGACAGATGATAACTAAACTGAAAGCAAGGAAAATAATATGCAGATTTTATTGTCAGGAGTTTTTTGTAAACTCTAAAACCTTTAAAGAATATAGTAGCTTAAAGAGAAACTTATGATACAATGTAATACAAATAAGAATAGTAATACAAGTGAGTATATTGTACTGAGGAAAGGCTCAGAAAATATCATCTTTCAAAACTTTAAAATAAACAGGATATTTTTCTTTCCTACTGTGAGTATATGGTGGCTGTTTACCTTTCAGTAATTCGTAATTTTTTCTTTTCTGGCTAAATTTTGTAAGCTAGGTCTGTGACACCCTAGAGATCCAGGTGGAGGTTTCTGGAAGTTGGGGCCCAGCTACAAAAATAATAAAATAATTAACAAGGAAGCCAGAATATTCTTTCTTTTACTTTCTTTGCTGTTATTTTAGAAATTAAACAACAACAAGAAAATATGAAGAACCTTGTGTATCCTTTGATCTTCCTCTCATACCACATTTTTGAAAACCAAGGGGAAACAAAAGTCAGTCAAACCAAATGGAAGGAGAATCTTAAACCTGGCCATCATGCAAGCCCATCAGATGATAAGGAACTATTCTATGAGAAAAAGCCTTAGTTTTTAAGATTGGATATTTACAAGAGTTTAGATTTCCCAACAGAGATGTCATAGGTTGTGCATCACCTAAGTTTGCTTATTTCATTCCCAAATAAAACAAGTCACCATATTAGAGGGACTTTAGTGGAACCATACTATTTTGTGTCTTTGACCTGTCAAAGAAAATTATCTTTGTCAATATATTTCATCCGCTGTTGAAGTACTTGTATGTTTTTCACTATTTTAAAGCAAATCTTGAAGGAATTGGCAGCTATGTCACTTGCATTCTGTACGCAAGCAACTGGACAAAAATACAGGTGTGCCTTGGTGAAGACAGCTCTTAGCTTTCTTTTCTTTTCTTTTTTTCTCTTTCTTTACTTTCTCAGCTCTTAGCTTTCATCTATTGTGTTCAAGTTGTTGCCATCAAAGAAGAATTCGCATTTTATGAGCCCATCTTGGAACCTGGAAGGAATGTCATTGTCTTCAAAATGGTAAAGAGCTTTTCTTTTCTTTTCTTTCTTTCTTTTTTTTATTTTTTATTTCCCCTTGGCCAGGGAAAGCTTCCATTGGAAGACAAATCTTGGTGTGCTCTGCACAGGTGGAGCACCTGCAATGCTTGGCAACACATCTGGCTTGGCTGCTTTCTTGAAGAAAGACACTCCACATGCCATAATGACTCACTGCCTTCTATACAGGCATGCGATGTCATAAGAGCCTCTGCCAACAATTCTGAAAGAAGCTTCGTCCACTGCCATGGAAAGATCAACTTTATCAGAGCCAAGAATTCAAATCACTCATTTCAGCATATGTTGTCAAGGGAGGAAAGAAGAATGTGGACTTCTTTACTACAGACTCCAAAAGCTTAACTTTAAGTGCTTGATTGTACTTTGGGAAATAATTTTCCCTTTTTGTTTTCTCTACTTCTCTTTTATTGATTTATTTATAATAATAATAATTATTATTATTGTTTTTTATGGAGGGGAACAGAAAAAAGATAAATTGCTCTAAAGGAAAATCTACTCAGAACTACTTGACAAGGAGGAGTTGATTCATATCTTGGCTAAGGAAAAGTATATCTGACAATATGAATGGGGTAAACCATTCAAGACAAAGCCTTGAATTGTAGATGCTGCTAAAAACAAAACAAAAATATACAACTCCCTATCCCTAGTTCAAACCACCACTGCAACAAACTACAAACTATCTGTATCCAAGTCACCAGCTATGAACCAACAACTAGAATTGGGCAACTATCCTAAATTTATAAATGCTAGAAAAATAATATTTTTAGTCTGGATTGAGGGTGATAAAGTCTTGCCAAATTCTCTGCGTAAAGAAATCTACAGATCCCTGGAAAAATTATAGAGTCCTTCCCAAGGTTACTTTTCCTTGACAAAGTTAAATATTGAAATCTGGATCCGTGATCCTCTTCTTGCTGTCAAAGAAAGCATTACTGCCGCAGACTTTGACCTCGAAGATAGGATAAAGACTTGCCCTGCCAGGATTTCAAATCAAGAAGTCCCAGAAAATTCAGTTATTACTTGACAATGCACACTAGCCTGCCAAAAGCCATTTGTGAAAAACATTGATTCTACTCATAGATCTTCATAAGTGAGGTTATTAGCATATGGAGTCACTTAAACAAACCACCAAAAATATCAGAAATAGATGTCAAAGATAACATGCATGCTTTCAAATTAATGACAATTCCATATTTTTTAAAGTTGAAAAATACAGATTCTTACTGACATTTTCCTTGGGGCAGAATTTATTTGTTGTATTTGTGAAATTGGATCTTAAGTTTTGGATGCCTTAAAATTTTCAGTAAGCATTGTTTAATTACATTTATAAATACATGCGAGGAAGAAAGACAAAAATCTTTGACGATTTCTTTCATGCTTTGTCTCTTACAATTTTGTGATTAAGTAGTTAGGTATAACAGCTACAAAGTTCGTTTCCAAACTTAAGTAGGCACTCCCAAATGACCAGCAACCTGAACCACTCTTTCTCCAGAAAGCTTCATTTCTAGGTCTTCCTGGAGGCAGTCTGAACTTCTCTACACTTTGGATTTCTAATTCTGTCAATCCCTTCTTGCTGTCAGTAGATAAGCCTGATTTTTTTCTTCACAGGGAAGTTTCTTCAACGTCTATCACCAAACCAGTAAACTAATATGCATCTGCAGATCTACTCTTTCTCCTTTCTCTCTATTTACCATGACTTTTGGTACTTCTGTATGATCTCATCTAGTGCAATGGCTTCAATTATTTTCAAATGTTACCAATTCAGTATCACTCACCCCATCCCAGAGCTGCATATCTAAATGCAACAGTGGCTACTTGGATTACCTGTAGAAATTAAATTCAACAAGTCCAAATCTTAATTGATCTCTTTTTACTCAAACTTCTCTTTCTCCTCTGAAGCCCATCTGAATGGAGATGCCTTCAACAAACCAGTGGCTTCAGATAGAAATCTTGGATTAACCTTCAACTTTCCTGTTTCATACCACTCACATCCAAATAAATAAAATTTTATCTATTCTGCTTATGAGAGTCTCACAAAACCAACCACTTCTCTTTATGCCCCTTGTCAAGAATATGGGACGCTATTGGGTGCCTGGGTGACTCAGTGTGTTAAGCCTCTGCCTTTGGCTCAGGTCATGATCTCAGAGTCCTGGGATCGAGCCCCACATAGGGTTCTAGCCCCACATAGGGCTCTGCTCGGGAGGGGGCCTGTTTCCCCTTTTCTCTCTGCCTGTCTCTCTGCCTATTTGTGATCTCTCTCTCTGTCAAATAAATTAGTAATAATAAAAAAAAGAATACAGGATGCTATCATATTTTCCTTGTGTTGTTACAATTGACTTCTTACTGCTTTCCTTCACTGCAGTTTTATTTCTCCCTAGTCCATTCTCCACAGTGCTTTGAGTAAGATTTCTACACGGCAAATCTAATGGAAAACCCTGCAAAGATTTTCCAAAGTTCTTCAACAGAGTCAAGCTTTCATAATAGGGCCCACAAGGTTCTGCATAATCCAGCCCTGATCACTTTTCCAATGTTATTTATTATTCCTACACCTTTGTATGTCATATTCTAGCCATTGAGTCTTTTAGAGTTCTGCAACTACTCTCTTAAAACCAGAACTTCTGTTTTCTATGCCTTCCTATCAACTGGCTAATGACTACTTTTCCTTCAGCTTAGAGGCCATTTCCCCAGAAAATTGTTCTTAATTCTTTCAAGTCTGAGCTCAGTGTTCCTCTTATGTGAGGGAGTGTGCTGCTTTCACAGTAAATCACACCAGTCATATTGCATTATAATGTCTCATTACTCACCTATCATATTTGGGGGTATGGCAGAGGAGATAAACTTTTTCCTTATTCTGTGTGTTCTATAGTCTGCCAGCCCATCTCTATTACTAGTAGTTAGTAGAAGTTCAATGAGATACAATAGAAATACATTGTGCATATCATTTTGCTTGAGTTTAACACACTTTCTTAGGGAAAGTTTATAGCTTTTATTAACTTCTCTGAAAAGTCCTTAGTCTCAAAATAACTAAGCATGATTATAGTATGCTAACTGTGAAAACACTGCAAGATACAGTCCAGCAGATTCTAACAGAGTATATAAAAATAGCCTTCCTGCATGTATCTGTACAAATGGTCAATTGAAATAATGACAGATGGTTATCCCTTTACCTCAAAACTGAAAAATAAACAAATATTGTTCCCTCAACACACATGTACATGTACACATGTACATGTACACATGAACACACACACACACACCCTTCGTGGAAATACCTTTTGTAACAATGCACAAGGGAATTAATGTGAAAAATCTGAATGTTTTCAAGAACCTATGATTTGAAAGCACAAGAGAAAAAAAGCTATGAAAATAAAAAAATGTTCAGTGAATTTGGTTCATGGAAAAAATATCAATATTGGTTTGGTTTACTTGTTTTCTAAACTTTAAATTTTGCAACAGACTCACAATAAGTTGCAAAAATTATACAGAGAGGTTCCATTTGCTCATCGTCCAGCATTCCCAGTGGGGACATGCTATGTAACTACACTGTATTCTCAAAACCAGGAAATGAATTACTCTTCATCAGTGTTTGGGATAGAAAATATTCTGTTTCATAACCGAGTCTCTTATTTTTACCATGTAAAACTGTCTAAATTTGATCAATTCAGTAATCATTTGAGTTACATTTATTGATCATTTGAATGTCTATCAGAGGCTATATTAAGTATTTCAAATTCTTAAAATTAATCCCATAGAGTAGACACTAATATTCCCCAATATATAAATGATGGAACTAAAACATAGAGTAGTTGAGTAATGTGCTTAAGGTCACACAGGCAGTGAGTATGTGGCTGGGGAACTTCAAAGTTTGCAGGCCTAAATCACCACACTCGAATAATGATCTACTTCCAGAAATGCTTTCCATCTCTGGAAGAGTTAAAAGATTAATTGACCATCTCTCATTATGAATTAGATTAAACTGCCTGCATGCTTGCTTGCATTCTTCTAAGACAGATCTAAGATCTATCTCCCTGGAGGAAGAGAGGAAAATCAGGGAAGAAAGAAAAAAAAAAGAGATTATGTTCACCAGGCCTGAGTGGGAGGCCAGGAGGAAAAAACAAAGACCCTGGGGCCAGCTGTCTCGAGGCTGCCCATATATGACGTTCATCTAGGAAGACGGAAAAGCGGTAGGAAACTGAAGGCAAACTTCGAATGTCTCCAAATACTGCCCCAGACGGGTTCTGAATGTGGGAAGAATTCAACTCTTTTCATCACGCCCTTGCAATCTCATGCCTCCAGGATCCAGACTCAGGACAATAGCTCAGCACATTACTCATTCATTCCAGATTTTATGGGTCAGTTCTAACTCTGAGTATTTTGGTCTCCTAGGTTTGAGACAAAAAACGTAAATTTCCTGGAAATTTCTGTATTATGCATTAGCCTGACAAAATTCTCCAGTTATGTCTCAATTTTTCATACCTGATTATTTCAAGGCAACTTTGACTTACCTTACCTGGTCCATACCAAACACCCCCATGCTTTGTCCCTTCGACCATCATAAGTTCAGTTTGTTCCAATTAATTTGGTTTATTTCCTCTAAATATTGAGAAGTTATAACATTTCTTTTCTGTGAAGTTGCATTTTGAAATCCTAACAATTGCTTTCCATATCATTTTGAGATTCAAACTGTTCAAAAGGTAGAGATTGCCTATACTCTCCGATCTGACTGTAAATACTGCAAACATTTTCTCTTCAGAGTAGTTCACGGTGAGGAAAAAGCCATCGTTTGATTCTTAGCATAATTTGTAGTATACATCATAAGACAAATTCTTCCTTCCTCCTGTTATTGGCAGATGTCTTAATTAATCTTTCTTTCATATTAATGAAAGCCTCAACTGCAGGACTTACCCAACTCTTTAAAAAAAAAAAATCTTCAGTAAAGTTAATAACCTCAGAGAGTTTGCAAAGCTAGTCTGGAATTTACAGAACAAAGCTGTGAAGAGCCACAGGCCTTCTCTAATAAAGACATCTCTTGTTTCTACTGCATAGTTTTGCTTACACAGCTTTAAAGACGTCCTCTCTGTCTTGAGGGTACTAAGCCCATTCAAATGCCCTATTTTTCTTCTAATTGCTTTTCTGCCACTGGCTTGTTAGCACGTCTCACCATCTCTCTCTCTCTCACACACACACACACACACACACACACACACACACTCCCTTCCCCCACTTCAGTATTTACCTCCAGCCCATCAAGTTCCTCAGCCTCAGGATGTAGGAAACACACTGCTCCTTAAAAACCCAGCAGAAATGTGCATATCTGAACCTTCATGCTGTGTATATAAGCTCTGTCAGTTTCTCCTTCTCTTTTCTTTGTGTTCTGTGATATTCAGCACTTTCTGCAAAGAATGTAATGAAAAAAATAAGAAGATCAAAGTAGGTGCTTATCGCCAGCGACATGTCCAAACAGGCACTCTGGCCTTCTCTAATATGCTCATCTAATTTGCTCCTGAGCCCAGGCCTGGAAGAAAAGCATCTTGAGGAAGTTTTCTTCCATGGGCCGAGCCATCTGCTAATGCGGGCCTGTGCCAGTAATTTACAAGTAATGGTTTACAGCTGTGAACCCTGGCTTCTGAGCTGTTTTGGTCATTTAGTAATTACAACAGTTTCATTAACATTTAAAGGGAATAGTCTGCTCAATATCAATTAGGGACTATCTGCAACCATGTAGCTCCATTTTCATATTTGCATTTGACATTTAATATTCCGCACACATAAATTCTTGGTCTTGAAAATGCATTGCCACAGAAGGTCAAAATTAATCCAGAGCCCATTTCTACCTAGCTCTACTAAGCTTTAGGAAATATTTCTGCAGAGAGTGGGAACATAAAAGGTTATTTTGGGGTGGTTTTACACATCTGAACATTTAAGTACTTTTCCCCATCACTGAAGTTAAGGTTGCAGAGTTCTCCTCAATTCTTGTTATATCTCCTGTATTCTGGGGACATTCCAGACTTATCTGAGGCAGATTTGCATAGTATTAAGCAGAAAGATGACATCTATTACTGGCAAATCTTACATAACTGTAGTGATATTTAACTTTAATATTGGAGGGTATTGGGGGTGCTGTGGATTTCAACACTTAATAAATAGAACTAGACTATGACAAAAAAGAAACAGTCTTTTTAAGATCAATTACATCAGGAAATAGGTTTTGATCTCTAATTAAATTGTTGGGCAAAGGGTGGTTATGGTAGGGTTTATGAAAGAAGAAACAAGAGCCCCATGATGATTTGAATTTCATGTGGCTGATTATGGACTACGGATCTGATCCCTGATGGTAAGTGATTTTGGTAGAGGACAGAGTGAGAAAGTTAGAGCAAATCCTGAGTAAGCTGAAGGTTTTTTTTTTTTTTTTTTAGGAGTAGAAAAACAGAAGCTCCCATCAGGAGAGAGAGGAACAGTTTGAGATTATTAGGGGCAGATCACAGAGGTTGTCGCTAAGAGTGGTTTGAGTGACAGAGGTTAAAACCAGTTGGAGTTGAAGTCTGGGGTTCATTTTGACTCTTGGTTCCCAGGGTCTGGCTGTGATACAAGGTGAATCATTGAGCATGTACTATTATTCTAAGGGTCAGAGATAGGGAAGAGCCCACTGAAGGAAGGGAGAGAGATCAAGAGCTCACTGAAAGACACTCCCGTTGGCCAGTATAATTGGATTCCATGCAGGTCTGTGCAGATAGGAAACCATGACTTACCAGATATGGTGAAGGGAGATGTGTTAATATGCAGCGAATGCATTTTTTTAATAATGCAAAACAGATCCATTTGCATGCATAACAACAAGGAGGATTAGGATACTAGATAAAAAGGAAAATAGTTTTCTGTCAAATGGAGATCAAGATTCATAAGTAGCTGACTTTGGGATCTGCTCTAATGGGAAGGCTTGCTGTGTTGCCTTCAGATACAAAGTCTCTACCTGAGCTTCAGCAGGGTTTTCAAACAAGCCTTCCTGCTAGACCAGCTTTTCTAATCCCTTTTAACAGCCAAGCTGGTATTCCAGATGTAGCCAGAGAGCTAGGTTCTTGTCTCACGGAGTTGAAGAATGAATTTCATGGACAAAGGAGAGTGGGTATAGCAACAGAGATTTTATTAACAAGGATATAGAAAAAGCTCTCAGGAGTGAGAGGGGTCCTTATAGGGTTGCTTTTAGGGTTGGTCTTTTTTTTTTTTTTTTTTTGAAGGCTAACCTTCAAAAAGGGAACTTAAATCATTTTAACATCTCTACTGATAGCACCATTGAGTAAGGACTAGTGATAACACCTTTAATGATTTACTTCCTTTTTTAGGGTCAAGTAATTCTTGGTGACAAGCAGCTGTTCAGGCAGTGGGGTCTCGTTTGTTCACTTATCTCTGGTTTCCTTACACCTCCAGATTTTTGTGATTTTTGTGAGCCTGATGCCAGAGCGGGGTATCTATCTCTCCCTACCGAGGCCCTCCCCCCATCCCTGACTCACAGATACCCTATATTCCCCTTTGGTTTATCTAGGAACTTTCCCAAGAAAGTTTGAGTTTTTAACACTATTCACAGTCTTATGCTTCTCAAGCAGATAGAATAACTTTAGGAGCACAGATAAAGTGAAAATCAGTGGTGGTGGTGATAGTGGGGGAACCTGTATGTGCTAGAGCCCTAAGGTTTGGATAGAAGTCCCACTCCCCACCTCCTAGCAGCTCAGCCTCAGGTAGGGGTGAGAGGTGGAAAGGAACAGGGCTAGCTAGTAGGGAAATATCCTGACCAGATCATTTAGGTTATCTTTCATTTAGGTTATATTATATAATTCATATAATCTGCCAAAAATAACATATCTTACAAAACAAATCATTCAGGGCCAGTTTCATTCAGTATACATAAATGACCTTGTCTCACACATTCATTGGCTTCTCTAGAACTTACTTGCAATGACCTCCTATTGCTAATTAGACCAATCCAGAAGGTTTGCTCTATCTTGTCAAATGATTTATGATTAGCTTTGTATCACTATGCATCTCCAGTTGGCTTGTGTCTTTGTAACCTTTCACCCCAACTAGAGTATTCCAGAGGACAGGGTCAGAGGCTTCTACTTTTCTACCTTAATAGCTCCCAGCTGGGCCTAGGAAGTTATTGCCAGCTCTCCAACTGGGATCAGACAACCCAAAAGGAGGCCTGATGATCAGGGGAATCAATACAAATAAATAAATGAATCCATTCTCCAAGGTCAGAAGCATGACTTTAGTTTCCAAAAAATCTAGAGCACATGATGAGGCAAAGTCTGAAACACAGGCACTGGGGACACTAAGTTACCATGTGGACATGGATCTTGGGACCAGGGACAGATTCCTCAGTTTGTCAGGTCATCAGATAAGCAATTTATTCCTTTGCCTCATGCTTATGGAGAGGGAGCTTAGTGTATCTTTTGGGACTTCAGGCATTTGAAGGCTCAGGAGGTGGATGGAACCAGAGCCCTGATTCCAGAGGTTATGTTTCTGGACTAAGGGATATTTCAAAAAAAAAAAAAAAAGAGGAAGGAGAAGGGGAAGAAAGGGAAGAAACAAAATAAGAAGATTGAAGAACATGTGAACAATAAACAATATATTAAAAGTTCTGTCTGGATTTCATTGACCTTGGTAAACGTAGGCCAGCTCTGATACCTTAGGGCAAAGTCAGTGACAGGTCTGGAGTCTTGGGGAATTTGGGATGAAGAAGTCCTACAGTAGCTAGTAAAGATCAGTTTGGAAACTTGTGCTGTGAAGAACAAATATTTCAACCCTGGAAGATACTGGAAGAAAGCAGTCAAGGGCTCAGTAATGTAATGAGAGGAGGAAAGGAGAACCAAGATGCAAGAAATGGAGTGGTAGGACATTATGGAAATATTAATGAGCTTGATTCTGACTCCATGCATATTGACCCTTAGCTTCTCATGTTTCCTGTGTCTCAAGTTGAGGTGAACCCTCAACATGGATAGAGCTGAAGCTAAGGAGAAGGGCTTTGGCCATACTGGAGAGAGACCCTGGCACCTATGACCATAATCTCTTCATGGTTGATCAAAATGCAATCTTAACCACATTTAACAAAACAAAATTTTTAAAAATTTACAAAACCTGTGTGTGCTTGCATTTTTTTATGTATTAATCAGGGTAATTAGTTGCTGGGCTGTCAAAATGGATAAGTCTCAGTAGTTTGGCAAAATAGTGTCTTATACCTTCTTCCTGTATAGTCTACCCATGACTCTATGCAGTCATACCAGAGATGTGGCTATTTCCAGATTTGCCTTCGTTTTCCTCTTCATTTAAGCAGTGCTAGGTGGGAACCAAGAAGAAGGGATCACTACCATTGGGCCAAGGCAGAAATCAGTCAGATGCCAGCAAGTGGTTAGAACCAGAGCCTAAATATGACTGGGGAAAGGGATATTTCCTTATCTCTGTCCATAGCACATAGAAGCTAAGAAATGTTGTTTTCTGTATACAAATGAGAAAGGGATACTGGTGTAGTAAATGATTAACACATTCTCTCTTGAAATTATGGAATGCCCAGATAACTATAGAATGGAAGAGAGGGGAAAAAAAAAAAAAAAAAACACATGCACTGAGTTTTATAAATTTTACAAATTTTATATCATGTTATCATCAAAGAACTTTAAGGTAGATATAATTCCTTATTCTCTAAATAGGAAGACTAAAGTCCAGAAAATTAGATAGGTTAAACATGATATAGGTAGTACTTGTCAGGTTGACCTCAAATGTATCTGTTTCTCAAGAACCTACCAGAAGTCTTTGGTGAGTTTTTAATGACATAGTTGGGGGTGAGGGGTGGGAATGAGAGTCAGGCAAGTGCATATGATTCTATAATGTGCATTTGCCACTCCCTTGCTTGTATTTCTGAATCAGTAACTTCTCTGAAGCTCTGTCCTCAATGGTAAAATGGAGATGCTGTGATATTAGCAGCTTTGTCATGATCAAGTAAGTAATCCACTATCTCTAAAACCTTCCTAAATATTGAAATTACTTAGGATGCTCATAGGAAATACATATATTTCAATAAGGTCTTTCAGATTCTGATAGATAGGGACCAGAATGAAGCCTGGACATTTGTATTTTTAGTAAATTGAGAAATTTAAATAAATTTAGTAAATTTACAAATTGATACTGAAGAAACCCACAACTGAGGTACAGACATCTAGCACAGTTCTTCTTATCACTTAATGACTGTTGTTATTATTGAAGTTGACAGCCTGATTACTTACATTTCCAAATATTATCTGCTCTGGAAGTCCCACTATTACTCAATATCTACCCATCAAGCTACTCCTATTAGTTCATGTTGCATCCTCTGGAGCTCTCTGCACTCCTGGGTCACAATTTATTATTTAGTTTTTACTATGAGAGCACAGAGATCAGATCTGGCTCTCAGATGGATTTTATAACTTGAGGCTGAGCATTTAACTTAAAGCATCCAGAAACTAGACCTGGCTAATTTAAGTAGGAAAAAAAATACAAAACAAAACAAAATACACAAAACAACAACAACAAAAACCTTTTACGGAATATTGGATGATTCAAAATATCTCAAAGGGTGAAGGCATGGACTAGAGAAGCAGGAATTTGTTTAATAGCTCCCACCTCACAATCCTGTGGCAACCCTACTATTGCTGGATTCAAATGCTACTCCTTGCTCCTCTGATTCCATCAAAGCCAGGCACCAGTTGCTGTTGGTCTAGTCCCTTGTATGTTTTGTGCCCAAATCACTTGCCTGTATCTTAGTTACAAGGGAGGCTGAAGAAGTGAGATTCCTATTACCTCTGCCTCTTTCACATCTCATAAGATATGAAATTTCTCAAAGGAGAGAGGATCCAGAAGCTACATGATAAAAGGAGTGAAGAATGTCCACCATGACACCCTTTCTAATGTCTACCTCACTCTGGTGTGAGACTGACACAGCCAAATGAGAGATAGAGGAAATGCTTAATAAAGGGAACATCTTCCAAGGTGTGATCAGATTAAGAGAAATTGGCAGAAATAATGTAGCCACCCAGGACCAATACACTAGGAAAGCTATTATCATCTTTTGAGTGGCTAGGAGAGGAAGTAGTTAACTAGAATCCAGAGACACTAGCCAAAGCTGAAGTCATCTAGATTAAAAATGCTATGGTCTTTGCTTAGAAAAAAATTAGCCAACTGAAGGCCTGGCAGGAAGGAAGCCAGGGCAATAGAAAAAGACTCAATCTTCTCCTTCTTTACATTTTCTGTTACTGCCTCTTCTTGGTCAAACCTGACCAGAAGCTGGAAGGCAAGAGAGCTCAACTGATGCACTCCATAAAAGTCAGTCCCCCCGGGGGCATAAAACAGGCAGAAACTGGATTGCTAGGGACTAATGAGACATACCAGGGAAGGACTTGAGAGAGGCTTCTAAGAACTGACGGTGGCCTCTGACCAATAACCAGCAAGAAGCTGGGGCCCTCATTCTAACAGCCCACAAAAAATTGAATGCTGCCAACAACCACACAAGCTTAGAAGCAGACTCTTTCTCAATCAAGCCTCAGGTGAAAATGTATTCCTGGCTGACATCATAATTAAACCTTTGTGGGATCCTGAAGCATAGGATCCAGCTAAGCTGGGCCCAGATTTCTAACCCAAAAAGGCTGTGAGCTAATAAATGTGTCTTGTTTAAAGCCAAAAAAGAAAAAAGAAAAAAAAGCAATGTGACCAAATCATAAAAATATACATTAACTAGAATAATGACAACAATAATTCCATGTTTTTCCACTCGAATAGAACTTCTTTTTTGACATTTTTGTATTTTTTAATTTTCTTTTTCCTATATATCCTTCAAACATTATTTAAGCATAATACTGAATAACTTTACATTATGGATTTTCTTGTCAGCCATTTTCTTTTGTTCACTAGAAACTATTAAAGATATGGGCTGTGAAATTTTAACAGTAATTTTCTATTCCACTGACCCTTAACCTTGAAAAAAGTTTAATTTAGAGAAGACAAAATTATTGGTGAAGTTTTGTGTTGTTAATTCTTGTTGTCTCTCATTTTCAATCATATATATGGAGGAAAACGTGGGCCATATTTTGACACAGAGGTGTTTGGTGCCTTTTTGTTTGTTTGTTTTTTTAAGCTTTTGCATTTAGTAAAAGAGAAAACAGACATTATAGCTATGCCAGAAAGCCAGGATGGGTTTCATTAAGTTGTAAAAACAAACAACCCCCAATTCTCCGTAGCTTAACAAATTAAAGTGCAGTTTTCTTTGTTTTTGTTTTTATTTAAGTAATCTTTATACCCAATGTGGGGCTCGAACTCATGACCCAGAGATTGAGAGTCACATACTTTTCTAATTGAGCCAACCAGGCACCCCAAGTATGGTTTTCAATCACTGAAAGTCCTCTATGACTCCAGGGCAGCCATCCTCAGTGGACGACGTGGGTTCCTTTAACATCTTAACACAACGTGTCTTCCACAATCAATCTCCAAGACCAAGAAAGAGCTAGAGATTCAATACTGGTAATTAAATACTTCGGACTGAAATATTTTACCTTTGCTAACATAAATAACCAAAGAAAGTCCCCTGGCCATGCCTGACTACATGCCTTGAAGAGCAATCCAGTGTGTGCCCAGAAGGAAAGAAGTCCTAGAACTATTGGCAAGCCACTATAAAGTGACTGCAGATTCACATAGATATGTTTGGATGTCTATTGTTAGCAGTGAGGTAAAATAATACCTTAAGACAAAGAGTTATTTTAGATGCTTATGCCTTTTTTCCTTTATCAAAACCCAAGAAATCTCTTATGCAAGTCCACTTTTGTTTTGTTTTAACAATGAGGATACAGATTTCTTCCATTTACAGAGTCAGTGCTATTATTATAGGAAAGGAAATGAGTGCTTGAACTATACTTTGGACTGAAATATCATCAATGGGAGTGACTAAATATTTACAGACGATTTTGAGAGTTAACAAGTCACTTTCACCCTCATCTATATCAATACTGATGATACCAGGAAGCCAATTTTTCATTAAGTAAAGTCAATAAAGATGATACAGATCTATACAAAATGGGGGAAAATAAGAGCTGCTGCACATTCTATCGAAACTTACAATACATATGAACAAGATTTATGTGAAAATAGCTAATCAAAATGGCTAGATATAAATAGAACTTTAAAAAAATCTTCAAGGTTAAAGTGTGTCTCATTTTGTTCATTTCTGCTTTAGGAAGCTCTATTACTTGGTTTTTCCACAGTCTGTGGAAGCACTGTGCTTACATCCATGCTTTCCCCGGGGCTGATTAGACCCAGAAGGATGTCAATCTGTTGGATGACCCAAAACCAAACAGAATTTTTCTGAATAATAAAAATATTGAGATATCAGAGGGCATTTGGATTTGAAATTTCTAGGAAGGAGTCATAGGTTGTGGGAGTCTTGGGCTATGTGCAAGAGAAGGAAGAAGAGGGTGGCCAGTTGGGCTATGGAGCAGGATGAAGCAGATGCAGCGTGAAACCAAATGATGAAGACTGTTGGGTGCTGAAGGACTGGACTGTGATTCTTAGCTTAGATACCTGTGAAAAACACAATGATCCCTCTTATTTCAGCTCGTTTGAGCAAGTTTCTGTTCATTGCAAATGAGAATTTTCAGTAAAGCGCATATCAATGATCAACTATAACACACACATCCTTTTATGGAAACTGCTCTAAAAACCTTGTTACAGAAAACACCATTAAAAATTTCCTTTTATTTTCACAGTTTTAGTTACCCTGAGATCAGCACCTAACTACCATGTACTTAATTATAGCAATATTAGTAACAGTAGCAAGAACTCCATCAAATATTTACTGTGTCAGATTTAAAAAAATATATTAAGTAAACTTTATATCCAGCGTGGGGCTTGAATTCATGACCCCAAGATCAAGGGTCATATGTTCTAATGACTGAGCCAGCCAGGTACCCCATGCAGATACTTTTTAAGCATATCACATGAACTATCTCACTTAATCCTTACTTTAGCGCCAGGAAATAGAAATTATCCTTAGCCTTATCTTCAAATGAGATAGCAAGCACAGAGATATATAAACTTGCCCAAAATAAAATAGGTACAAGTGGTAGAACTGAGATTTGAAAACACAGTGACGTACAGGGCATCTCATCTTTTAGAACATTGACTATCAGTGACTGCATTGTTAACCTTTTTACTCACTATTTTTCAAGAACCTATTGCTGATTAATAGTTTATATGAACTCCATCACATATTTTTAAATTATAGTTATCAAATATCACTTTATATTTACTTAATTTTCCTTATAAAATAATCTTTTTGAAGGTTGTCTAATGATGATTTTCATTCATGTGGTGGAGCATTGTCACTGAATATCACAGATTCAGGAGGATGTATCAGAATTATGCATGCTTATTGATTTAAAAAAATAAAAGTACTTGTGTAGTTCATATTTTAAAAGACCAGTAACAGGGTGACTGATTTCTTTGTATATGATGATAAGATTTGAACTATTTCATTATAAATTTTTACATTGGGAAAACAAAAACAAAGTAAAACAAACAAACTATGAAAAGAAAAGCATTTCGTGGAGCCGGCAGTTTCTTGAAAAGGATTTGAGCATCTTAGAAGTCTCCTCAGCTACAACCAATTATTCCCTTTCTCATACCTGGTTTTTCCTTGCCTCTTTGTTCTGATGCTTAAATTCTGCCATCATTGACTCATTTGTTTAAATATTATGTATTTGTGTCTTTAGGAATCTTATTTAAAATTATCAATTCCCATGAGATATGGGAAACCTGAAAACTTACCCATTTAGAACTATGGAAGTGGGAACTTCCAGCAGTACAGACTAGGTGGAAGGAACTAGACTTGCATATCATTTCCAGAATAATTAGGAGATAAATAGTTATAAGGAATTATGGAAAGAGGAAGTGGGATGAAGTTGAAAGCAGTTTTCATGAAATTATTTATTTATTTGTTTATTTATCTTTGTTTTTTGCTCATGCTAATTTTCCTATGGCAGAGAGAGCTGTGCTGTTAGGGGCAGAGCGTGGGGATTCAAAGAACCAACATGGAGATATAAACTGGGATCAGAATCCTGAATTGTTTCCGACTTGATCAATAACCAGCTGTGTGAGCTTGGGAGAGCCATTTTAATGCTTTTCCCTCGTGGAGAAGTGGAGAGCAGTAATATCTATTGCAACAGTAAATTCATTGTAGGAAATGTCTGTCTCACTGATGAAACACACTGCTTGCCTTGTGCAAGCCTTTCATATGCATGTGTACAGACATGACCGTGAAGGCAATTATCAAGTATTGAGTATGTATTGGGAGCTGTGCCACACACTTATGTACATTATTACATTCAATCCTCAAAACAATTCTATAATGTAGTTTCTATTCTTATTTTCTTTTACACAGAAAGAAGCCAAAGGCTTACAGAAATGAAGGAAATTTCCCCAAACCTTATAGCCAAGGATCCTGGCAACTGACTCCAGAACCTATACTCTTAATCACCTTGCTGTAATGCAGCCCAGATTTGCTATTTTTGTTAAACAATATATTTTACACATGTCCTGAACAGATTTAATAAAAAACGAGTTGTTTGCATGGCACCTGGGTGGCTCGGTGGGTTAAGCCTCGACCTTCGGCTCAGGTCATGGTCTCAGGGTCCTGGGATCAAGCCCTGCATTGGGCTCTCTGCTCAGCCGGGAGCCTGTTTCCCCCTTTCTCTCTGCCTACTTGTGATCTCTCTCTTTCTCTCTGCCAAATAAATAAATAAAATCTTAAAAAACAACAACAACAACAACAACAAAAACCCGAGCTGCTTATTGTCCAGGGCATTCTATCCATCTTGTGCAGGATAAATAACGTTTAAGACGGGAACAAAGAAATTTGAAGAGTTTGTCTTAAGCAAACTAGATAAAAATAAATCTATGATGGCAAATGTAACCACTCTGATACAAGCATTACCTTGCCAATCACAGCCTGGACAACGGTTTGAGCCACTATCTGGCCCCCCATCCTGGGGCTGTCTCTTATAGGGGACTCCTTGCAAAGTCAGACAGTAATCATTGTCACTAATGTTTCCGTACCGCCTCAGAAACACTAGAAAAATCTGATCCTACACATCTGTGGCTGCCACAAATCATTAACTGATTCACTCTGAAATGGCAAAATACCTAGGACCGATCTCACATGAACATGAAATAAACATAAATCCCATGACTCCAGAGTCTTAGAAGTATTCTATCCTTACCCCTCCAGCAGAAGTAAAAGAAGGAACCTAGAGCCGATGGGGTGGAACAGGAATGGAGAGAAGACTACGCTCCCGTTTTCAGCAAGGTGCCTGACGACCTCTGGTCAGGTTGCCCAAGGATGCAACACTTGAGTCTGACAGCAGAACAGCAGAATAATACATGTGATGACATTAAAGACTGGTTGAGATAACACCCTACAATTATTACACTGGAATCAAAAAAGCAATAAATAACTTTTTAAAAAATAAATATAATAAATAAAAATTGAGGACTGAGCAAGGCTAAAAGATGACAGCTAACGGGAAGAGGAGCTCATTTTTGGATTTCCTTTGAATTGTCCAAAGACTTCAAACAGCGTCTCTGGCGCAGGTCATCTGGCCCCAGAGTTAGAGACCTCTCTGCTCTCATCTTGAGTTACATGTGCAGATCATTCTGAGCCACCTGTTCTCAGGGTTCTTGTGATGTTTGGTCACATCCTTTGGAAAGCACCTAGAGTTTCCACCGGAGTCAGTATTCAACAAATGTTTCATTCACTTTGCTAAATTCTGCAAAATGTTGGTTTACTTTTACATTTATGTGTCACTTTAATTAAAAGTAAACTCCCCTCTTGTGTGCTCTCACTGCCCTCTCCAGAAGTGACACTCATTCTTATTCCATGTGGGAGAAACTGAGGTACAAAGAGCCTGCTCGGTGTGACACTCTAGGTCAGGCTCATATGTAGTCCAATTCTGCTAATTCCCTTTGCGAGGATCACCGCCCGCACACTTTGTCTTCAACATATTAATGTATACAGCAATCTAGCCATGTGGCAGCTGGTTTAACCAAGAGTAATACCCGGATTCTGAGATTTGAGCACCAATTATCAGGAGGTTCAAAGCACTGATTTATCCCAGTTCCTGCTCCCCCTCCAGTCGTGTACGGAGCTCTAATGATGAGCAATTGAGAAGCCGAGTCTTTCCTTGTGTTCATTACTCTCCAACAAGATCTTAACTTGATAAGGCCACCCTGAAAAGGCTAGATCAGCTTTAGACAGGGGAGCAGGTGCATTTATCAACTGCTTTTGTTTGCTGAGTCAGGGATTGCTATGGTTTTTAACTTCTCTTTTCTACTAAAGAAGTGACTTACTTTTTTTGTTTTTTATATTTAGGCGATTGCTATCTATTCATGACAGCGTTTTCCATTATGGTACCTGAAGAAGGTGTTTAACCTTTTCTCCCAGTTTCTGAAATCATGTCTTTTCAATAAATTGTATATATTATGCAATGAAGTGCTAGAGAATTGTCTTATTACTTCTCCCTCCAAAATACTAGCATATGCCTAATTAATACAGGGATATTCCATAAATCATAGGTGCCAAGGAAAAAGCATGTAACTGGGGAAAACTTTACAGAGAATATCAATCAGATCCTGGTACTTGTCATTTAAGTAGAGCACAATTCTCTCAAGGTTTACCAGCCTCTCTGAGCACCAGCCACAGCATTTAGAAACATTAACTCCTTGCTCTCTCCATCTTTAGAATAAAGGAAATCCAGCTTATTACCCTTTATATTGTTCCTGCCTTCTGTGTGGTTTTTTTTTTTGGGGGGGGGGGGGGTGGGGTAGTGCTGTTTTTATGATGCTTTGCAAGTCAAATGAGTAAGTTCAAAAGAGGGCAGATGCTGAAAAAAAAAAAAATCAATGCCATGTCTTTATTTGGCAGCACTTGGTTTGGCTAATTACTGGGTACAGGTAGGAAACATGGCTAATGGGGCTTAGCAACAGATGGGGAGCTGGTACAAAGCTGTGGGTTCTTCCTCTGCCTGTGCTGTGACTTCCTGCGGTGTTGAACAAGTCATTCAACCTGTTTTTGATTCACTTCCCTTTCACTAAATTATGGATAATAATGCCTACTAGGTATGTCACACATTGTTGAGAAGAATAGCTCATAGGAAGATCACAAAGCACTTTCAAAGAGTTGAAACGCTCTATAGGCACAGGCTCCACAGAATCAAGTTGAACAGGAGGCGATGCCCCTTTCAGTCAGGTCCTCTGTCTCCCATTTAAAACCGAAATGAATGCAAATCTGAAAGTGACTTTGCATTTGCCACACATCCCCTCTGCCTCTCAGGCATCCTATCACTAACTGATTGTAACTATGCAAATGATACCGTTATCTGTGGCACACACTGGCGTTTCTACTGCAGCACCAGCAGTTCGAAATGCTTGATGAATCCAGGGCTGATTGGCAGCTCCAAACTTATCTGTGACCTAATTTGTGGTCAGGAAGTACATGCAGATTTGGATAAGGGCGAAACCAATGACAGCAGGCTTTCCTTGAGGTTTCAAAAGATTTGAAGTTTGGTTGCCAGGGACTTAAAAAAATTACATATATATATAAATATATATATGAAATTTTTTTTTTTTTTTAAGTCTGCATCTGAGATCTGGATTGAAAGCAGAATTCGTCAAATGCAGCAAGAATTCTGAAGCTCTAGAGAGCTTCACGGAGCAAAAAGTAATCCCGAGATAAAGAATGGGAACGATTTCTGCGGCTGCTAAAATGATTGCAGAGGGATGATTGGTGGTGATGATTTCCCCATCGTTACGGAGCAAGGAAATCTGCCGGGTCCCCATGCCAAAGAAGCAACAGATTTACCTCGGTAATTCCCAGGCACTTTAAGCACTGGCTCCTGTACTAAAATAAACACATAAAGAAAGAAGCCGAGTGTTAGATTACGGGGGGTGTGCGGAGAACATCAGAGGAGGAGACAGGCATGTGTGGATCGCCCGCCCGGTGGACGCTCCGCTCACACTTCTATAGACCGCGCTACTGAACTCTACGGTGGTCCAGTGACTTGCCCAAGTTCACCGAGCTGGTAGGTGGCGGAGCCCCGAGGAAAACACACAGGCTCTGCTCTTTTGACTCTCCCAGACTGTGTCTACGAGTTGTTGTCTGGATCTCTATACCAACCGCGGGGAGAGAGAAGGCCGTCTGACCCGTGCAGTAGCTCAGGCCGGAGCCCAAGGGGAAATCCTTTGGTTGCCTTGCCCAGCCGCCCACTGTTTGGAGCTCGGCGAATGTGCCTCATGGGAAGCTCAGTTGTCTCCCTTCCTCTGAGCCACCTCTTCTCTGACTGGCCCCCGCCAGCACTGCCTGTTTGCTGTTACTACTTCCCAGTGATCAACAGCTATTTTATGTTTCCTCCCATTGTGCTTCCCCGCACCTTTGTAGTCCTTCCGCCCACCTTCTGCGTCCGGCTCACCTTCATGTTATTGAAGGGCGGTTGTGTTTGTGGGCCGTTATTATGTTCTTGAACAGCCCTATGAAGTGGAACTTAAAGGGACCAGCTCGCAGAGAAACACACAGGAACCATCACTTCTCTCCGTATCTCTCACTTGCGCGAGGGCCTCTCTAATTGTTGCATATTCAGAAGTCCGAGCCGAGTCTCTCTCTCTCTCTCTTTTTTTTTTTAATCATGAGCTAAAATACCTTTTGGATGACATTACTTGCCCACTTACGGGCATGGCACTGCTGTTATATGAGTTGCTTAATTACCTCAGCTAATCTCAAAATTTCCCAGGGAGGCAGGTTTTGGTGTTAATTCCATTTCATAGACGAAGAAACTGAGGTTTAGGGTGATAAAGTGGTCTGCCAGGGTTACACAACTAGTGACGGACGGAACTGGGTCTCAACCTCATAGATAGCTCACACCAAAGTCCTAAATCCACTCAAATCTTAATTTCATCCAATTCTTAGCTTTATAAATTTTGTGCATCTGTCCAGGTAGTTCTTGGAGCCCTGATCTGTCCCATCTCTATACTCACAGGGTTTAGTGCACGGCCCACTGTGGACTCAGGTAAAACTAATACATCTATTTGTGAGAAAAGGGCGGAGAATTAAAAGGCAAGTTTTATATTTATCATCACACATCTTACACTTGCGTGTTTAGTCGACTTATAAAATGCGGACCAAATCCTTTGTTGCTGTTTTTGTATGCCTGTCGAAGTACCCTCAAACATCTTCCTGGAATCAGACAAACTGGATGTGTTATCCCACAGACTCAGATCCTTGCCGTGTAGACACAGTTTAGATCTGCCCAACGGTATGGTGGGTCAGCAGAGGTGAGCGTGCCATGGTACTGACACGCGTGTGTGAACCAGAATGTGCTCTGCAGAGCGGAGCTGTGACACTCAAAAACATGCATCATGGGGCATGTTCTGGGCAACTCTAATGATGCTCCCATGGGTACACTTAGTGCTATATTAAAATGCCTCATGATAGCACTTAATCGCTTTCAGAAAACAGCTTACTGCTTGGTAGGGCTGGAACTGTGGACCTCTTCATGCCCTCTTAGGGCATGAAGGTAAATAAGAGGAAAATAGCTCCACTTCTAATTCCTCTATTTTGATTATTAAATTGCAACAGCATTTTACAAATATCAGATTGTGCTGTTACCTTCGAGTGAGCTGTATTCCTACAACTGCTTGAATCCAGCAACTAGCTCTGCAACTTATTTTCACATTTTAATTAGGAAAAATGCCTAATACTTAGTGAAAACTTGAAGCCCAAGCAATGATCTATCTGTGGGTTGTAGCAAAGCACTGCTGAATAATGTTCTGTGTCTTACAAACATATCTTATTGTTTGAGCCATTAAATGTTGATATAGTAGTCGCCTGCAGCACACTTAAGCAATAAGCCATGACAGGGACTCTCCTAGTGCACGCTGCCTGGGGTACACTGTTGGGGGGCGGGGGGAGGTTGGTTTCTGATCACGCCAGAAGGAGCTGCTCCCAAACACATTACACTAACTGGCTGTTCCTTTCCCACAATGTGATAATTACCTGGGTTATTTATTATATATCTGTTCAAAAATTACTGTGCATCTTACTCCTAGAACATATTAAATATTTGCAGTACTAAAAAATTAAAGAAAGAACAAGGATCAGAATGTGTCTATTCTGCTTTGGGTATTTTAAGTTTTTGTTTCATTATTCCATGCCCTTAGCTCCCTCCCTCTGGGGATTTGGTCTCTCTTGTATCAAGGTTTCTTTCACCTCCATCTGCAATAACACTTTCTTCTTTTATTTTAGATTTTTAAAAAGCTATCTCAGGAATTTCGGTGTAGCTCCTGATTCAGCTGCATTGATGGTAATTGAGAGGGGAATAGAAACTGAACTCAAGTGCAGCTCCTCTTACATTTACTTCCCTTGAGAGAAGAATTTCCAAAGCTGTCAGTCCAAAGGATTCTACAAAATTTGTGTTTGGGAGAGCAGCCCTTTATTATAGTTTAGTCTTTTTGAAATGATCTGGAGTCCTATGAAAATCATCACAGCTTCCAGAGGGGGTGGGTAAAGATCGTCTGTGTTTAAGAGAAAAGCAATGGGTCTTGGGAGTTTTCCTTTTTGTTTAAAAATAAACACTGATATCTCTGAATCGAATATCATGACTGCAGTGTCATGTTTATAGACCTCTCCAAGGGGACTTTTCTTCTGCATGGAGATGGTCTGTGAAGATCACAGATTTTTGTGTTTAAAAATGTTGGGTGGCCCCCGCTCCTTTTATATCTTCATTTCTCTTGTCTGTAGATATGTACGAACACATTATAGAGCTAGATATAGCTCATATTGGTAGAAACAGCCATGAATAAATTCAGTGAAAAAGACTGAGAGAAGACCAGTGGCCCCCTACAGAGCTTTCTGACTTTTTGTAAAGTGTGTACTCTTTTGTGTGATACACCGTGATGACAATTAAGAGAGATGTCATTCTGAGTAAGAAACTGTTTCATTATTGCCATTTCCTTATCTGCAATAGTTTGCTGGCATCGAAGTTGCTTGCAAAGTTCTGGGGCTAGCAAGCTAGATGAGAGGAACTAGGAAATAGATTTCTAAACAAGCATGACTGCATAATTTGATAGGTCATATATTTAGGATACATGAAATCAGGACAGGGATAAATAAGAGTGCCATTAAATTTGCATTTTTGGATTAGATAAAACTGCAAAGAAAAATTCTTATGAGGGAAGACTTCATGGAGGAAGTTGCATTTTCTTAACAATTTGAATAAAAGGAAAATTGATGGGTCAAAAGTTAGAAGGATACCCTGCAAGTGATTTAAATGAAAGGTCAGAATTAGAAATGTTATCTAGGAATTTTGGAAAAAGTATTACATTTTTACTGTAGGCATTGGTATTGCACTTAATTGCACTCTTGCTGTCTCTGCGCATGAGTTGCATTAATGTGGAGTTCTTTGAAAGTGGGGTTGCCTGAGGCCAGTCTCCAAGGTGGATCCAATCTGAGAACACTTATGAGTCCTAAGTGTAAGTGAAGTCCCTTCACCTACCTTTTGATCAGTCTAGCTCTTTCTTTCTCATTCTCTCTGGTTTCCCAGAAACAGCCTCTCAAAATAACATAACGTTTTCTTGCACTCTTTTTTCCCATCATAGTTTCCTTTCTTTGCTTTGGTACAGTTCTAATATCTTAGTTGTTAACTTATCTTTAACAGTTTCTTCTCAGTCATTAGGCCATCCTTTAAGTCACCAAGTCATGTAAAATATTGACTTATCCCTGTTTTCTCTTTTTTAGCCTCTTGTACTCTGCAATGGCACTTGGTTCCATATTGGAATTCTCTCTACATTGGAGGGGGCAGAGATTACTATGAGCTAGGGGAAAAAAAAAAAAAAAAAAATACCAGTGATCATCTTTCTCTTCAGTGACGGTTTGTCTCTGTATAATCTTTATTATAGTTAGTGCTGGAAGTAGTTTGGGTTGATGCTGAACAGGAAAGGGAGACTGCTATCACCCTCTTGATGAGTATTGTTTCCCAGTGTTTATGAGAAGATGTGGGGGAGCTCAGATAATCAAGCAAGTACTGGAGAAATCAAGGGCAAAATTGAGATAGAATCAAGGCCAGACCAAGAGCATACTCTCAGGAATAGAGAGGAACCTCAACTCACTGGGAATGATCCAAACCTGGGACTGAATTAAAGGTGAAGGTATGATATGCCAACCTGACCGCCCTTTAGGAATGTGGTCTTATCTGACAGCCTGTACGTGGGCCCCTCTCTGGAAATTGTCCTTGGCAAAAAGAAGCTGCCTTGCCCATTATTATGGTCCTTTTATAAGAGAAGCTCATATGTGATGACCAGCTAATACAGACCTCAGTGTCTCAGAATCTGATATTCAGGGAACCTCTACTCTGGCATGTATATTTCAAAATTAATATGTGATAATATGTTACACTGATACATAGTAGCATGTGATATATCATTTCTACATAATTTGTATAATAGAATTTAGAGAATGAACACACATACTGCCTTTCCTCCCTCCAAGACACTGGACAGGAAACCATAAAGTAGGAATGCCCCATACTTTAGGGTAGGAAGTAAAATAGTGTCAACACTGAGTGCTACTGTCTCATCACTATTCAAATTGGTAAGATGTCTGTTTGAAGTTCTAGCCCTAAGCAAGAAGTGACTCTTTCAGCTGTAAAGGGTTTAAATCCTCTCAGAAAGCATGGTGATCCCAGTGCACACAGACACAAATTACATGATTTTAACACAAAGTACTTGGGTTAGAGTCAATGAACCATAGCATCATAGGGTCACACAACAGCATAGGGAAGGGCATATGGGTGGAAGGAAAGTCTTCCACAGAGACCAATGAGTAATTACCTCACAAAGACTGTACTTCACTCAAGGACACTTTTAGAAGATTAAGATACTGTATCACAAAATGACTTAAGAAAACTTAGTTATGCACATGTGTTATGATGTTTTGGGAAATAAGGTGTCTGCCATTTCCCTTTCTTCCTAATCAAGCAATAATGAAAACAAGTGCAAGGTCAAATTCTACCTCCTACATGGAGAAATACTGAACAATTGTTTGTTGAGCCAGTTGGCATAGAACATTCCAAACAACTTACTCTTCTAAGATGAATGAAAGCTCAGTGTGCCATGTTTGTAGGTTCTACCATGATGCTTTGCATGTGAGGGTCACTTGAAGTGAAATGACAATATTCTAGAGACCAATGGCTGGATTCAAGAGCACTTAGAGATCAATCCTTAGGCACCATCCCTAAAGGGCTTGTTAGAGTTTTATAACCTGTTAATGAGAAAATAGAGAATACTTTTGAAATAGTTAAGTCAATCCACGGATCTGAATGGCATTAATTTTACCAAAGAAAGATGATTTACAACATATATTGAAATACATCAACATTTCCAACAAAAACCCATTTTCAAAAAAAAAAAATGTGCTAAGCTAAAAAGCTAAGCATCTAAGTAGATCAAAACTACTATGGATTGATGAAGTGATTACATTAATTTGAACCATAGGAAACTGACAATTTCCAACCACGTTTGATGAACTAAAATAGCATCTGGTACTGTCCTTCCTAATTAGATATTCACCGCCCGTTGGAGTGAATTTATGATTGGGGGATCTGATTATCTCTAAAGGAGCGGTCACATTCATGACCTATGCCGAGGTATTTTCAAATGAATTCTGTTCATCATATGAAGTGATCATAGGAACATCAGAACATAGAGAAGGTATTGCTTGTTTGTTTGTTTTTGTAGGAAAAATGGGAAGTGAAAGAACCCAGAAATTTAAACCGAGAGACAACCATTTACCTAGTCATGCTACTAATAACTACCACCAATTCGTTAGTGAGAAAAAACTAAGGACAACCAGAAATCACCATCCACTATCTAGAGTTACTGTACATTAAATATGATTCCTATTAGATAGTAGAGGATGAATCAATCTTCACAAATTCTATGATTTTCTCCACAAAGCTCTGAGTTAACGAAGTCCTTCTCATTACTTCTCTGCAGAGAAAGGGGACCTACCTGATTGTACTAGTCAAGGGCCTCTACTTCCACCTCTGCGTCTCAGAGAAGGCTGTCATACTGAGACTTTTGTCTGTTTGTTGGGATCTGGGATAGGTTGAACTATAGAACGATAGAGAAAAAAGGAAAAAGTGTAGGCCCTATGATAAGAGATTTAAGAGTTAACACTTTTTTTAAAGACCATCAAATTGTATTTTTGAACCATAATTACAGATATAATAAAAACTCAATCAATAAAGTAGACATAACAAGACTCACAAGACCACCATTTATTGATTTTGTAAGCATTACCCTAGTGTATTTGATGTGCATCGTGTCTCCAAGTATTACTGATTCAAGAATCTGTTGAAGGTGGAGAAATGCTAAATCAATCACGAGGATGGTGACATTTGTACAGAGCGATTGGCCTTTGAACATCATTTTTATCTCAGACAGAAGACACATTTTAGTATTAATAGCTAAGGATTGGATAGATACATATCTATATAAAAACAATTCTAACAAAAATCCATCTAAGAGAACAACAAAATCATCTTAAATTTTGGAAAGGAGCAACTTCCAAAGGAATAACAATGCCTTTCAGATAGCTCTAATTTAGTACTTATTTTTCATATTTATTAACCCTAATAAGAAATCTTCCTCTAATAACCAAAGTACCTGGCTTTTTCAACTTTTCCCCTCAAACTCTATGAGTAAAGATTTCTGAATTAAGATTATGAGAATCATAATTATTCTTATCTTTGCTCCATAATTGCTTTTGGGGGATATAATTTTCTCTGAAAGATGTTGAAACTAAGGCTCAGAGATGCTAAATGAATTGGTAAAAGTCACAGTTCCTTAGTGGGCTTTTTTCCACATGCCTTGTTTAAATAAGCAGCCTTTCATCACTAGACCCTTTTTTGCTATTTAAAAAAAAACAAAAACAAAAACTATTCAAACAAGGGGCAAAAATACCCCACAAATATTTATTGTGTGCCATATATATGTTAGGCATATTTTCAGATAGTTTGTAAACTGTTATTATTCTCATCTGATAAACATTGATGCTGTGACTCTGTGTAATTCAGTGAGCTTGCCTAAGGTCACAGGATAACAGGCAGCACCACAGTAAAATCTAGTGATGTCTGACTCCAACATCTACGCCCATTCCATTGATTCAAATTTTTCAAAAAAATAACCTTTGTCACCAGTCACTTATGTATATTAATAAGTCATTCCTGCTTTTCTTCTCCTGAGGCAGCCATCAGCACTCGGGAAAAGAAAATAGCTGCTGTGATATTTGACTCTCCTGCTCTGATTCTGCAGTAATGAACTATAAAAGGCAGAAGCTAGGAATAGAATTGGATACATGACAAATGTCAATGGATTATTTGTGGGACTGGTGCCTCATTTTAAAGGCTGCCTTCTTCAGCACTGGAGTTACGCTGCCCACTCTTGGGGTGCTAAATGAAATTAGAGGCCACACAGGCCATCAGCACCTCTCATCAGAACACACAGCCTTCATCCTTGTGGGGACTGTGCTGAAGACCAGAAATGCTATGACCGGTTTGAGAGCATAAATTGGCCTTTGGCTTCGCACAGTAAGGGATTTGGTCTTTGTTCTTCATGTTGTGCTCCAGGCCCGTTTGGCAGCCATTCATGCGACAGCACTTACAGGGCTCTGCCTAACTTTGGGGAGAGAAGCATGACACTCACCTACTTTAACAAGCGTTTTCTTGCCAGCCAGGGCTGCCCACGCAGGGAGATCCAAATTAGGCCAAACCGGTTAGTTCTTGATCTCATTTCTTTTTTTTTTGTTTTCTTTTCTTTTTCTTTCTCTCTCTCTTTCTTTCTTTCTTTCTACCTTTCATTCCTTTCTTTCATACAAGAGAAGATTTTTCTTCTTCTTTTTCAAGTTTCTCATTCATTTTTTTCCCATATTTCTTTCCATAACCTTATTGACTTGTTCTTTTTTTTTTCTTTTTTTTGACAAGGACATTTTTGATAAAGTTTTGTTTTTAAAGTGCTTTAGATATGATGGGGAGAAAAAAAATATTACATGATTTTCTCTTCTAAAAAATAATAAGCCACAAACTGTAACCTTTGCTTTTTGACACAATGAAATGAAAAGAATGCGTTAGGCAAGACTGAGGTTTGAATGTTGCCTCTGCCACTTGAGAGTCAATATCTCAGACCTCAAAGCTTATTATTTCTAAAATGGGGGAAGCTATTTACCTTGCAGAGTTGATAAAAGCATTAGAGATTATAAGGCGTCCATCACAAATACCTACCTGTGGATAGCACTGATTTAGTTAAGTATGGCTACTATTATTTATCTATTACTACTGTTGTTATTTTCTACATGGACCCATCAAGGAAGGTACTGGATCATACGGTGCCTGAGTGGTTCAGTTGGTCAAGCCTCTGACTTTTGATTTCGGATCAGATCTTAATCTCAGGGTCATGAGATCGAGCCCAAGTCTGGCTCCACCAGTCAGTGGGAAGTCTGCTTGAGATTCTCTCTCTTCCTCTCCCCCCTCCACTTTCTCTCACTCTCTGTGTCTCCAAAATAAATAAACACATCTTAAAAAGAAAGAAAGAAAAGAAAAGAAACAAAAGAAAAGAAAAGAAAAGAAAAGGCAAGGCAAGAAAAGAAAAGAAAAGAGAAAAGAAAAGAAAAAAAGTTTCTGGATCAGAGTTTTATGAAATGAAAAGCCATAATCCATGGTACTGAGCTGAGCTGGAACAGGCCATCCATGTCCATGGTTGTTATCCTCCAGGAGGGGTTAAGATACCGTGTTCATCTGCAGTATATGCCAGAACTAATCTCTTCAGGTTTTTCTCTCTCCTCCAGGTTTGTAGGTCCCAAATCAGCCACTTGATTAAGTGAATAATTTGGGACTTAAAAAAGGAAGGAAAAAAAAATAACTAAAGTCTTTTGGTTGTAAATATTCTTTGTGTTGCATTGGTAGGAAAGTAGAGGGACCAGAGCCTGGGGTTGTTGCTACCATCCAGGAGTCACCATATTCTCTACCCTGTGACTACAGTGAGATGTTTTAACAAGTTAGTTCATGTCACTCCCTTGGTTAAATCTGTCTCTACTTACTATAAGATCCCAGTTCTGGATCATGGCCTAAAATCCTTTACATGGCCTGGCAATTACATGTGTCTTGGAGAGCATCTCCAGATGGGATACCTTGCCCATCCTGCTCTAGCCACCTCTTTCCTTCTCTGAGGGCCTTGGCTCTTCCTGTTATTCCTAAGTGAAATGATCTGTCCTCTGTTCTTCAAATGCTGGTGCTTCCCAGCTTCCATATCTTGGATCAAATATCGCTCATTCCAGGAGAACTGACATAACCATCTATTCAAAGGTCATGGCTATTTTTTAATCTATGATGTTGTCATTTATTTTGGCTGTGTAGGTATTCTGAAAATATGACATAATTTACTGGCCTTCCAACACCCTCTAGAACAATGCTTTTGAGCAAGATCCACCATATGCCCAGCCTAGTACACAGCAGACACTCAACAATATAATTACTGATGAACTACAGATGCCTGGAATGTGGGCCTATATGAGGGAGGGGATGGCCAAAGACAAGACTAGAGACAGACAAGAGCTAAGTCACAACAGATCTTATTCTACATACCAGGCCAAAGATGTATCTTTCTCTTTCTTCCTCTTTTTTTTTTTTTTTTTTTAAAGGAATAGAAGTTGATGGTCTTTGAACCAACAAATAGCATAGTCAGATTTATATAATATCTCAGGTATGTGACATGCACGGATAGGGGAGTGGGTGGGTAGATAAAGTAGAGGTAATGGAACTAGACATTTAAAAAGTGCAGACTCGGGGCGCCTGGGTGGCTCAGTGGGTTAAAGCCTCTGCCTTCGGCTCAGGTCATGATCCCAGGGTCCTGGGATCGAGCCCCGCATCAGGCTCTCTGCTCAGCAGGGAGCCTGCTTCCTCCTCTCTCTCTGCCTGCCTCTCTGCCTACTTGTGATCTCTGTCAAATAAATAAAATCTTTAAAAAAAAAAAAGTGCAGACTTGATAGGACTTGGCAATGTCTTTGAACAAGGAGAGAAGAGGCTATTGGAAAATAATTCTTGATCATGAATTATTGTCTATTTACAGAGTTCTGTTTTATCCCATAGATGATTTAAAAATTAAGCTTTAGTGACTCATCATATCTCTAAAAAGATAGCCATATTTCTTCACTTATACAAACATAAGCTTTTCATATTTTATTAAATGTCAGCCTTAGGGCTTATTTTAAGAATAAATATTCATCTATCTATCTATCCATCTATCTATATGTAGTGTGTGTGTATGTTTACATACACATTTATTTATAAATTGGTCTAATATCACAGTATCATTTCAAACAATCCCACAAACTCATCTTGGACCACAGTTTAGATTTAAAACTTTGCATTGATTTAATACTCTATTATTTCCCTTCAAAGAAGAAATATTTCAAATACTCATTACTGAGGTCAATGTCTTCAGAAGACTCTATGTACAATGGAGTCTACTATGTCAGAAGTGCTTTACAAATTTTCTGATGCTTATTACTCACATTTGAATTCTTTATCTAATTACTCCTTTCCTAAAACTGGAAGAAAACCCAGAAGCAAAATAATCAAACACACAAAACAAACAAACAAAAACTTATGAGAGAAAATCCCAGGTTGAAAAAGTGATATAATCCCAGGTATCTTGCCCTCCTCTTGGTTCACAGGTTTTGTTTTAGGGGTAATTGTGGGCTGGGTCCATAGAGGAGTCTGAGAGGCAGGGGAGTACAGTTCTAGATATTGCAGAATTCTTCTACAGCAAAAGAAATTTTAGATTCAAGCCTGGGGGCTTCGTTTGAGTTCAGTGAGCCATCATTTACATGGATTCTGGTTGAACAACTTGGGCCTGAACAGCCACTGGTCTTATTTGAATATTACTGAGCGTATTACCATGACGCCTTTAAACTGCTGTCATTTATACTGTATTTTCCCTGCTTTTGTTTCTATTCTTTGCCCTGATTCAAAATTTCTTCTTCTTGGGTGAGTAGAAAAGTCAATTATTATTACTACTTTTTTAAATAAAAAGTTCATGCTTCTGAAGAACTACCCAGGGCGTTCATATTTTGTGGTTGAGCTCAGTGCTTGGTTTTACCTTTATAAACCACGTAAGTTTGTCCTACCTAGAGACAGTGACATCTAGTATATTACTAACTCTGCTTCTTTCTTATGTAACTCCTAGTGACTCATTCAATCTCATTCCCCTCATCTCATCTATAAGGGGCACATCTACAGATGGAAAAAGACTTTAAATTTAGGAATATAATTACATTAAAATAAAGACAGTATAGTAATCTTGATTTTCAATGATTTACGCCCCCCCCCCCCGCCCCCATTTTACTCAAAACACATATTTACCAAGAGGTGTTTTGGTTTTTTTGTTTTGTTTTGTTTTTTGTTTCTTGTATCTTAAAAATATTTCTCATGCTTACAAAGGTGATAGGTATCTTTATATCGACATATTTGAAAAATATAAGGAAAAAGAAAGACATCTTTCTTTTTGCATCTCTCTCTGGCTTGGCATCTTTCATTCGTATGGTTAAATAGAAGTTCTTAACATGTCTTGGGGATGATCCTTTCACATGACTTGCCACCTTTATAGCTCACCTGGTCCCAGCTTTTGCCATTTTCCAGGACTTGGAGCTTCCCATTCCTTCTGCTTTCAGTATTCTTTCCCCAAAACTGCATAGAAACAATTAATTCTTATATTTAAAATTTTAGTTTTAAAATTATTTCATTGGCATGGCTTTTGTAACTATCTTATTTGACTAGCCTTTCTGACATTTTCCCAAATTTCTCAAGGAACACCAGAAATTTGGGATTTATGTGAGGATTTCTTTTTTAAATATTACCTAATATCAACTAATTTAAAAACAAATAGTTGAAGAGCAATAAAATTGCCTAAATGCTAACCATATTTGGTCCACTGGTGACTTCTGTCTTACCACAATCAATACCTATCTCACTTACTTGCTTCTTCTTTAACGTTATCTCCCATTGGAAAAGATGTTCAAGAGAACAGAGGTCTTATTTGTCTTGTGCTGTGCTCTTTTTTTCAGTACCTGATTTGCAGCAGGTATTCAATTAAAATTCATTGAACAAATGAATTGTAAAACCCAAAACTAACACTCATTTTTCTTATAAATGTTAGCAAGAACAATAACAATATGATATTTTTTACAGTGGACATTTTTCTGGTAATTTGGTTTCTCACAATTTATTAACTATAATTTATTAATCTATATCTATATCTATATCTATATCTATATCTATATATACTTCTACACTATAGACTCTATAGTATCAGAGTTTCAGCTGCCCTGTGGAATTTCCAGAAAATTTTGTTGATTGTTTTCTACCCTACTCACTCTACAGGTGTTCAGCACTTATATGTACCATAAGCATTGTCCATTGGCTTGAAATTATAGTTTCCCTGAGTCTTTTTCATGTGCCTACATTTCTCTATTAGCTGAGTATTTTTCAGGGAGCCTAAACCATGCTCAAAATGTGTGTGTGTGCAAATCGGCTAAGTTAAGGGATAGCTGTGGTCTGGTTGGTACATCGTTCGCTGCTATTTACAAACAAACATATAAACAAACAAAACACAACTTGAGCTACTTTTGGAGACTTGAATACAAGTTATTGACCAAGACACCTAGGCTTTTATTCTAGCACTGCTACTAACTCTGCAGGTAGAAACAACCTTTCTGGGCCCACATTTTTTCATATGCAAAATGAAGAGGCTAAAGTAAATTGTATCTGAGACAGGCCACTTCCATGAAGATGGTTACTACCAAATACATTAGAAAACTTTTATTTGCAAGTATTGGCACGGATATAGAGGAATTGAAACATTTGTGGACTGCTGATAGGAATTGACAATGATGTAGTCACTATGGAAAACAGGGTAGGAGTTTCTCAAAATATTAAAAATAGAATTTTCACATAATCCAACAATTCCATCTTGGGGTATTATTCAAAAGAATTGAAAGCAGGATCTTTTTTTTTTTTTAAAGATTTTGTTTATTTTATTTTATTTTTATTTTAGATTTCAATTATTTATTTGAGAGAGAGAACATAAGTAGGTGGAGGGGCAGAGAGAGATGGAGAAGCAGGCTCCCCACTGAGCAGAGAGTGTGTGTGTGTGTGCAAATCAGCTAAGTTAAGGGATAGCTGTGGTCTGATTGGTACATCGTTGGACCTTGATCCCAGGACCTTGAGATCATTACCTGAGCTGAAAACAGATGCTTAACAGATTGAGCCACCTGGGCTCTATTTATTTATCTGAGAGAGAGAAAGAGAGAGAGAGCATCACTGAGTAGGGAGAGGGACAGAGGGAGAGAAAGAAGGAGAGAATCTCAAGCTGACCTTGTGCTGAGGGCTGAGCCCCATGCAGGGCTCTATCTCATGACCTTGATACCATGACCTGAGCCAAAACCAAGTGTCTGACTCTTAACTGACTGAGCCACCCCCGTGCCCCAAAAGTGGAATTACCAAGAGGTATTTGTGCACCCATGTTCACAGCAGCATTATTCACAATAGCTGAAAGGTGAAAGGAACTCAAGTGTCCATACGGATGAATGAATAGGTAATTAAACCTTAAAAAAGGGAGGACATTCTGACACATTACAATGTGGATGAACCCTGAGGACATCACCCTCAATGAAATAAGCTGGTCATGAAAAGAAATATACTGGACAATTCCACTTATATGAGGTACCTAGAGTAGTCAAATTCATACAGACCGGAAGTAGAATGGTGTTTGCCAGGCCTTGGGGGTAGGGGAAGATGTGGAATTATTTTTAATAGGTTCAGAGTTTGAGTCAGGGACGGGAGAAGACTTTTGGAGATGGATGGAAGCAAAGGTGGCACAAAGGTGTGAATGTACTTCAACTCTACACCAGAATATGGCTAAGGTGGCAAATTTTATGTCGTGTGTGTTTTACGACAATTAAAAACAATTTAAAAAAATTGTACTTCAGGATCCTTCTTGTTAAAAGGTTTTATAGTTCTGGAAGCTCTCCCAGAGACCATGCAAAGAGTTACTTGCTGGCTCTTTCTCAGGCAGGCAATCTCTTCCCTGAAGGAAAACCTAGCTCTGTGGCAAGGCCAGGCAAACCGGCCTGCACTCCCCTCACGTATGTCTCCCAGCTCCGGTCCCAGAAGATTAAAAAGCGCTTTCTTTTAATTCTCTCCACCCTGATTACGTTGTTTCCATGCGGGAAAAAAAAAAAAAAAAAAAAAAAAAAAAAAAAAAAAAAAAAAAAAAAAAAAAAAAGAAATGAAATAAGGTGATTGTGATAGAAGACGTTTTCCTTGGGCTTTCAAGTT
>NC_081561.1:111343213-111361840 GCF_022355385.1 Mustela nigripes
GGGGTTTTTAGTTTTCCTCTCCCACTTTGACTCCCCCATTTCCTGGCCCTCACCCTCACCCCCCTCCCAGCGCGATCATCGCTATTTTTGTAGGCATTTTATCCTTGCATCTCAAAGCATCAATCTACCGTCTTCTTTCTGCTCCTCTTGCACATTCAGTTCCCCCGAGCTGTGTTCAGCTGTCAGCCTCCGCGATGAGCGGCACCGATTCCCCCAGTTATTAGGGAGCGCTCGGCGCGTCTCAGCCGCGCGGATACTGACAGTTGAACACACAGGAGCAGCTGGCTCAGTGGGGAGAGGCAGGGGAGGGGGTGAGAGCTATTCATTGCCGTGTATTTATAACTTGGCCCCGAAAGCAGGGATGGCGGTATTCAAATAGGCGAGGGTGAAAAGACATTTTATCCTAATTAAAAAGGTAATTAAGTAACACACCGAAGAATTTAAATCAGTGCTCTTGGTTTTTGTGACAGGTCTGATGGTATAACTACCCAGAAACCTTTCTGGAACAACAAATGGTGCTTCTTAAGCTCTGTTGCTTGCTGAGTGGCCAACTACGGATGACAAATTACAGTAAGAATCCTAGACAAGAGTGTCTGAGATTAAGCAAAGGTCTCTCTTAAAGGAAAACGATGCATATAGGCATGAAATCTCCTGCTAGCCAAGATTAAAACTCAGTGCTCAAATCACCAGTCCTACCTGTCTGCTTTGTACCCTCACTCCTGCCCCCATCCAAGCTGGTCCCCGAGTCTGAGCCTCAGCTAGAAGATCTAGTCTTTGGATAGCCCACTTTTCTAACCCAGGGCCTTTCATGCTCTGTCCTGCACAGCGCTTTTGTGTCTAAATATATTCAGATTAAATGCAGTGTTATCATTATGTATGCATTTGTTTCTTTTTTTTTTTTTTTTTAAAGATTTTATTTATTTCACAGAGAGATCACAAGTAGGCAGAGAGACAGGCAGAGAGAGAGAGAGAGGAAGAAGCAGTCTCCCTGCTGAGCAGAGAGCCCAATGTGGGTCTCGATCCCGGGACTCTGGGATCATGACCTGAGCCAAGGCAGAGGCTTTAACCCACTGAGCCACCCAGGCGCCCCCATTTGTTTCTTTTAACATTTGATGCTCTAGCCATCTTCCTGACCATTGACGTCATTATCAAGTCCAAGTGCATTGTAATTCTGAAACAATTGCTGGCTATACTTTAAAAATTTCAGGTGTCTCTCAAAATTTGTCTCAGTCTTGAATCAATAATTTATTATTATTTTTTGTAGTAATTTATTTGTCTCTTCCAAATAAAGGAAGACTTGCAAATTTTGGATTGTTATAAAATAGCATAAATAAATTATTTTTCATCTATTCTTTTTTTAACTCCATCTGGGGCACTAGGTATGTTAAGATATGTTAGATTAATAATATAATCCATAATATATGTATAATTATTATGAGGTTTATCTGAGGTAATTGCACTACATATAAAATAGTCATATAAATATGTATATACAAATGTATGATTATTTTGTTTCTACAAATGCAACTAGAGAACACAAATATATATGTATATATACTTATATGTAGCACCAGATTCAGTATAGTTATATATAACAAATAATTTTCCTAGTGTACACTATTTAACATGAAAATATGGAAGAACCCTTCCTAGGCCAAGATGATATGACAACAACACTTTAATGTGACATACCCAAACAAAATCGAATCTAACAACTTGGAAGAGAATTATTCCTATCAAATGATAGTCCTCATTAATTTGCATGCACATTCTTTGGAATACTCAGGTAACCAAGGAAAAGTTGAGAGAATGTTTATAATATTGCATTTGTTTCTTATAAGAAATGCATCATGATGTAGCCTACAAAGATTTTGGGGTTATGATGAATACTAAATTTGTACATTGCCAATGAAAATAGAAATATAAACAGTTTCAGTCTCCCCTAGGAGGACTTATTAAAAAATATACAGAGTCAATTTATATTATTTGTGGTAATTGTGTTCTATACATTACCATGAACACTCAGTGAATATGGAACCATTGCTTCTAGGAAAATATACTGTTGAGTGATCAGTACATAACCTTGTTTACCTGTGTTTCTGTTTAAAGACACCTTATTTAATATGTCCTGTTGATTCATTCCCACTGAACTGACAGCCAACAGCACCACAACTGCTCTGAACAAAGCTCGCTTATAATACACAACTTTCTCTCCAAGGCACATCACAGCCTTGTGTTTAGAACACGAGAAGGGACTTTAGCAGCATGCTTGGAAACCACTGTAAACAGTAAAATCACCAACAAAAAAACACAAAAAAGGTGAAGAACAGACACAGAATAGACCCTGGGAAGGATACTAGTATATTTACACTGTGAAAGCTGAAACATGGTAGAGTGTCGCCTTGCTTGACCTCAGCTTGGAATATATGTATTGGGCAACTGAAATTTTTCTCTGCTCTCTGCATGAATGACAATGACCATGAAAGCCCTCTGAGTACTGACTTCTGGGCTACAAATAAATTATAACAAGTAGGCAAATTTTCAAATATAGAGTCCATGAAAAATGATGATCAACTCTACCTTCCTTTATGTTCTTGGAAAACTATCAACTTATCTTTATTATAATTTTTAAATTAAATTTAATTTTTTCAGTGTTCCAAAATTCATTGTTTATGCACCACGACCAGTGCTCCATGCAATACATGCCCTGCAAAATACCCACCAAGAGGCTCACCCAACCCTCTACCCCCTCCCCTCCAAAACCCTCAGTTTGTTTCTCAAAGTCCATAGTCTCCCATGGTTTGTCTCTCCCTCCGATTTCCCCCAACTCATTTCTCCTCTCCATCTTCTAATGTCTGCCGTGTTATTGCTTATGCTCCACAAGTAAGTGAAGTCATATGATACTTGACTCTCTCTGCTTGACTAATTTCACTTAGCATAACTTCTTCCAGTCCTGTCCATGTTGATACAAAAGTTGGGTATTCATTCTTTCTGAAGGGGACATAAAACTCCATTGTAGATATGGACCATATCTTCTTTATCCATTCGTCTATTGAAGGGCATCTTGGTTCTTTCCACAGTTTGGCAACTGTGGCCATTGCTGCTATGAATATTGGGGTGCATATGGCCCTTCTTTTTACTACATCTATATCTCTGGGGTAAATACCCAATAGTGCAATTGCAGGGTCATAGAGAAGCTTTATTTTTAATTTCTTAAGGAATGTTCATACTGTTTTCCAAAGTGGCTGCACCAACTTGCATTCCCACCAACAATTTAAGAGGGTTCCCCTTTCTCCACATCCTCTCCAACACTTGTTCTTGACTATCTTGCTAATTTTAGCCATTCTAATTTGTGTAAGGTGTTATCTCAATGTGGTTTTGATTTGAATCTCCCTGATGGCTAGTGAGGATGAACATTTTTTCATGTGTCTATTAGCCATTTGTATGTCTTCTCTGGAAAAGTGTTTGTTCATGTTTTCTGCCTGTTTTTTTCTTTTTTCTTTTTTTTTTTTAAATGTGATTATCTGTTTTGGGTGTGTTGAGTTTGGGGAGTTGTTTATAGATTTATAGATCTTGGATATCAGCCCTTTGTCTTAGTGTCATTTGTGAATATCTTCTCCCATTCCATGGGTTGCCTCTTTGTTTTGTTGACTGTTTCCTTTGCTGTGCAGAAACTTTTGATCTTGACGAAGTCCCAAAAGTTCATTTTCACTTTTGCTTCCTTTGCCTTTGGAGACATATCTTGAAAGAAGTTGCTGTAGCCAATGTTGAAGAGGTTACTGCTTATATTCTCCTCTAGGATTTTGATAGATTCTTGCCTCAGGTTGAGGTCTTTTATTCATTTTGAGTTTATCTTTGTGTATGGTGTAAAAGAATGGTTGAGTTTCATTTTTCTACACCAATTCAGGAGGAGCCAACTACATAAGACAGCTGTTAATCAAGATAGAGTCATATTGATATGAATACATTAATAGTGGGGGATCTCAACATGCTACTCTCAGTAATAGATCATCCAAGCAGAAAATCAATAAAGAAACAAGAGCATTGAATGACACACTGTACCAGATGGACCTCATAGATATATGCAGAACATCCCACCCAAACAGCGGAATGCTCATGCTTCTTGAGAGCACATGGAACTTTCTCCAGAATAGACCACACACTGGGTCACAAAGCAGGGCTCAACCAATACCAAAATATTGTGATTATTCCCTGCATATTCTCAGACCACAATGCTTTGAAACTGGCACTTAACCACAAGAAAAAGTTTGGAAGAAATTCAAACACTTGGACACTACCTTTATTTTTTTAATACAGTAAACTCTTTTGCCCAACCATATATAATTATTTTGAATTTATTATAAATACCAAATTAAAAATAAGAGAAGATAGAGAATATAAATATTTGACAAATAAAGATTATTGACGCTAAGAAGAATTAAAGTTCTCTTGAGTGTAGTTCCGCATTTTAAATAAATTCTTTCTTTTTCAGTAACAACATTGTTCTCCCATTTTTATGATAGTTAAAAATTCTTCTGAGAAATATAAGTGGATTCTGATTTTTACTGTCTAGACTAAATGTCTGAATGGCCTCAGTGGTCTTTCTTGGAATATGAGGATTTGGGGGGACTCAGGAAGCTGTCTTTCCCCATATATTTATAATGAGCAACCTTAGTGAATTTACATGTTTACTATGGAAGTTTTATGATTTCAAAGAGCAATTAGTAATGTCTTTGTTTAGTGTTAGAATAAATAAGCATGAAACCTCTAAAGTGATAAAATATGGGTAGTTACAATGTTAAAGATACTTTCAATAATTGGACTTTAAAAATCCTCTGATTCCCAGGTAGAGACTGTAACATATGGTTACATCTTCTGCACAAATAAAAATTACACATATACTCCAATATTTTAAATCTCTAATTCACATAGCGAGAAGAAAAAACATATTTGGTGCTTTCTGGAAAAGCTATTTTTTTCCAAAGTGTCCAAAAGTGTATATACTTGGGATTGTACTAATTTCAGGAACTTTGTCTTAATTCAGTTTCATTGGCTATTTCTGTGGATTATATTATATGGGTCATAGCAGGGGAAATGGCGATTTGATGAAAAATAAGGTTCATTTTTTTAGGGTTTTTTTCTTAACAATATTGTGATGCAAAAGATGCTCTTGATTATTTCCAAAACCTGTGGACTAGACAGAAAGTTGCTTTAAAAAAAAAAATCAGCCTTGTTTTTATTTTCTGAATTTAATTTAAAAGTAATACCATCATTTTCCAAAGAGAAACAAACAGAACTTCCATACAGCATTTCTTTTTTTCCTTGTCCACCAATCTCCTTAACAACGACAACAAAAGAAGACATTAGACGCTCTAAATTCTAAAGTACAAATATTGGCAGTTTTGAGTGTTTTTTTTCTTTTTCTTTTTTTTTTTTTCCCTCTGCATCTCCAGCCTAATGAGGGTGAACAGTAGTGAGTTCATGAGCTTCTCCAAGCGAGCCTAGAGGGCCGAGCTTATCCCTGATGAGCTCTTCTCTGAAGCTCTGGTGTTTACCAAATGTGTCAGATGGATAATGTTCATTAATGAACCTGAATATCTCCAAGCAGAGCTATTTCTCCAAATATTATGATGCTTTAATGACACTTGTAATAAGACCGCCAAGGACTACCAGCAGCTAACACACATTTCCAAATGTAACATTAGTAAATGTTTGAGTGCAGCAAAACCTTAAAACTGGTGTATGAAAGTCTCCTTCCTCTGCCTCCTGAGGACCTCAGAAATGAATAAGTGATGAGCAAGACAGCCCCGCATGTGGCATTGTGACACCAAGGAAGTGGGGCAGTGATGGCTTTTCCAGCAATTTACATTTAATTTGTAAAAAACAGGAGAAAAAAAGAAACTAGATATAGATATACAGAAGGAAGCAGAGATAATGAAAAGGGATAAAATATATATGGGATTATACTCTTTGATGAGAAAGAAAATGTTATTGAAGTGCCATTGTCCAGCCCGGCCTCTATTGACCTTCTTACACCAGCATATCGCCCGGGGACTGACTGTCTGCCTGTGACATGGCTTTCTTCTTTCTACTCAACTCCACCGTTTTGTTAAGCACTGAGTCTTCAAGTCAGCCCTTCCCTAACTTCGTGGAAAGAAAGTGCATTCAGCTTTTCAAGGCATCTCTGTGGAATTCATGGACAGCTTTCATATTCTTGAGCCTGTGTTTTCATATATCCATTGACTATGGAGGTTTCTTTTATTATTAAGTAACCAACATGATGTGACTTGGAAACCTTATCTCTTCTTCTTCTTCTTCTTCTTTTTTTTTTTTCGGTAATTCTTACTGTAAAAATTCTAAAAGCTAATGGATCTAATGTCTGCTTCCCCATAGAAAGATGTGAAATATTTTCTGAAGGATAAGTAAGGATGGGGCTATTAATAATGTGTAAGAGGGATCGTAGTCTTCTTACTATTTTATTTATCCTCTTTGAAATAAAATCCATTGCACCTATCTTGCATTCATTCAATAAATAGACTACAAAAAGACATAAAATAGAGTTGTGCCCTCTAAAATTTACTTCTCTCAGGAAAACCAAATTACTATTCATCCAACTTAGTGAGGCTTTCACATATAGTTGTGTGTGTGTAGTGTTTTCTAAAATGAGACAAACTTTGTGTTTCTTGTAAAGGTAATAACTTTCTTTGTTCTCTCTCTCCCTCCCTCTCTTTCCCTCTCTCTTTTTTCTTCTCTTTCTCTCACTCTCTCACCATTTAGAATCTTTAATGATCTTTCTTGCATGAAGATATCAGAAAGTAGGCATAGTAAGTGGATTTAAGCTCTACTTTTACTCCTGTGCGTGCGTGCGTGTGTGTGTGTGTGTGTGTGTGTGTGTGTGTAGTTACTGATTGAAATACACTCATCATACAAATAATACAGAATATGGTATGGGTATGAAACCAGACTTTTCAACCCCTGACACCCACTCTTCTACTCTCATCAAAGTGTATGTGTATCCAGTAAAGCTTCCCTGATCCTTCCATGTGCTATCACTATAGATTATAATTATACATCTTAAGTTTATGGAAACAAAAATTAATTACCCAAATAATTTATTAGAGTGTCCCACACATTCATAATCTTATTTTTTTAATTTTTTTTTAAATATTTTATTTTTTATAAACATATATTTTTATCCCCAGGGGTACAGGTCTGTGAATCACCAGGTTTACACACTTCACAGCACTCACCAAAGCACATACCCTCCCCAATGTCCATAATCACACCCCCTTCTCCCTAACCCCCTCCCCCCAGCAACCCTCAGTTTGTTTTGTGAGATTAAGAGTCACTTATGGTTTGTCTCCCTCCCAATCACACATTCATAATCTTAAAGGCAGCTAAAAATAACTAACAGCTGTTTTTATTATGCCCTTAGTAAATAAAAAAATAAGCTTATATTTTACCCATCATATTTTGGCAGTAAGTAATTCTATTCAATAAGCATTTTTTACTTAGCAAAAAATACTAAGGTTATGAAATTGGAAAAGATTTAAAGACAAAAATATTGTTTATATATTTACATTTTGTTCTTCCTTATTATCCCTAATTCTAAATGTAATACCATACAATAAGGATTCCATTTTTTGAGTTCATGGAGAAATGAGTTAAGACATTGTATCTTACATCTAATTAAAAATGTTTATCCCAAAGTTGTGTGTGTGTGTGTGTGTGTGTGTGTTTTACTTTATTTTGCTACCTCAGCAAATAGAAATATGGCATGAGTCCAAAATTATATTGTCAAGAATTCTAAATTCTATTTTCAATAAGGTGGCAAAACATTGTCCTTAATAAACCTTCATTTCTCATGGCTATCTTCATTAGAGTATATTCCTTTTCAACTCAAAAATCCAAAAGTGGGTTGAAATTTTTTCCTCACTGCCTTAATTGTTGGTACCAATTTCACCTGATGGATCCATTCTTTCCATCACCATTAGAAGCTTCCAGGTTGGTACTGAGGCCTCTGAACACCCTTCCTTCCCAAGTTCTTAGTGTCCTCTCTTCCTATGATCCCTATCTTCACTCAGGCACCCACTGCCCAAACCCCATCTCACAAATACATCAAGAAAATCTACTTCTTTTCCAGCATCTTACCTTGAAATTGCATTTTTGTGGACTTCTCACTTTATATTCTCCGGCTACTTACCACTGATGGAATTGTTGGCTTAGAAGGTCTTTGACTTTCATTTTTTCACCACTTTCCTACTTTATCCATTTCGAACTAGATTTCATGTCCCCTCCTTTCTGGTCTAAACCAGTTCTCAGTCATATTAGTTATTTCCTGATGGCCAATAAAGACTGAATCAGTCTCTTATTCTTCGGCCATTCATAGGCAGACACACAACATTGGGTAGTCCCCCTCACTTTCCATTTCTTTTGTTCCCCAGTACTCACTTTCCAAGTGTGTCTAATACAATTATGTATTGTGCTTTATTTGTACTACTATAAAGTTCTGATTTCACCTTCAGGTATGCTCTTTATGAGTTTCTCTTGTCTTCCCTCTTTTAATTACTCTTACATTCTTATTTCAAAGAATCCTATTTAAAGGGCAATAAAATCTGATGCAGAAGAATTTTTCAATTTCATAATACTTTAACCATAAATGGAAGCACTAGCTACTTCTCCATTAAAATTCATTTTCTTCTCTTTTTGGGCCACAATTAGGATCTATTTCTTACCTTCTTTTGCAGTTAGGAGTGTTGTTGGTATTGAGCTCTAGCCAATGAATATGAGTAGAAGCCGTATGTGCTATTTCTGTTCCAAGGCTTTTAAGAAGTGTGAAGGGGTGCAGAATATGCCACCCCAAAATGTGCCACCTTGGCATGGAGCTGAAGGCAATCAAGACCCAGCAGTCTCAGGAGAAGCTTTTAACTCCCCTTTAATTGCCTAAAGTGATTTAGAAAGGGGGCCTGTACCACAAAGAGAGCTATTATCAGAGAAAACTTTTTCATCTGAAAGACTTGTCTGCATGGCAGGACAAACATTTATTTATCAAACATTTGCTCTTCTCATCTTCCTGTGAATTGTCTTGCTTCTCTTTGAACTTCCAGACCCCTCTTCCCTTCCTTGGCCTAATCTATTTTGTCTGATTGTCTTTGAGTTCCATATTTGTATGGGGCTTTCATATGTACGAAGTTAATTTTTTTCCTGTTAATCTGTCTCATGTCAATTAAATTGTTTAAACAGCCAAGAACTTAGAAGGTTAAAGAAAAAATTATTTTCCCTCCCCCTTGATACAAATGACCACAAGGTCTTAAGAGATGGTGGATCCATTAGATGGGAAGCTACTGCATCCCTTGACCTCTTCATGTGAGATGGTCACCTGTATTGAATTTTTAGGTGTATGAGAAATTATGTTTTTTTATGTTTTTACCATTATAATACTTTTCTGCCTATTTTCTGATTATTAACAAGGCCTTAAGTTATATCTCATTTATCACCAACATGTCAACAACGAAAATAAAAGACTGTTTCAATTTTTTCAAATTTTCATTTCATACTTCAGTAATGTGTGTACTTATGAAATTTTCTCCTTCTATACTTTAATTTTCTTGGTAAAAAATTCTTCCTTTGACTGTACCCATTTCATTCCCAATAAATGATGGTACATCTATATTACTCTATTAGAAATAAAGATTATGTTCTATGAAAATTGTATGAACTCCCTTAAGATTATGTGTTAAGAACTGCCAAATAACAGTCTTCATCTTAATCATGCAATGAAAAATATATGACAAGTTATTTTAGCCTAAGGTTGTATCCATGAGAACCATACACCTGGAAACTGCTTCATTATGTCATTTACTCTTTGTCACTTAATCTAATTGTCATGGTTTTAATAGTTCAGTTACCTACCATTTCTAAAAACCATTAGGAAGAATCTGGCATCCACGTTGGCTAGGTTTCTATCTCTCTAGCACTGATCTAACTAGAAATTGTGAGACAACTGTAGCAGGCTATTATATCTTCCAGAAATCCTGCAGTAAGGTACTTGGGTTTCTGATTTATACAAAATCTTGTATTCTTTTTTTTTTTTTTTTTTTTTGGCAAATGAATTCACTTGGTCTATATATCATTAAGGATTTTGTTTATGAGGGGTTCAGAAAGAAATAGCCAACATAAACTAGCAGTGACAGATAATGAAACAAGTCATGAAGCATATGACAACAGAGGTTTGAGAACCAGCTTATGGATGATCTGCTGTCTATGAACCTCTCATCTAATATTTGTAAGCGCATAGCTGGCAAAGCTTTCTGTATTTTTCAGAGTCTTTATTGATTTACGTAGGAATAACAAATAGGACCCGTGGCAGACATTCTCTTAAAATGGTGTTGATATCATAAAGGAATAAAAAGTGTCTCTTGTTTGGTCTGATTCAAGGCACACTCTCCATATAGCGTTAAACATTAAGTGTCTTAAAACAAGGCTCTTATTGACTACAGTGGAAATACAAGGAAGACTACTTCTAGTAACAAAATCATTCTAGAAAATTTGAGATTTAACAGCCCCTTAACCTGCTCTTAAAGACCACTGATGGGAATTTCTTAGAGAAATGAAGTTGCATTGTATAAGAAGTTAGCGACGGCGCCACAAAGAGAACTTGGCAATGGGAGGGGGGAGAGAAGAGAAGATTCTTATCAAAAGCCATGCTATTAAAGAAATGAAATTGGAGCTACACAGAGCTGAAGACACAGATTACGGGTAATGGTGCAGAACCAGGTTACATCAGCATTGAGTTTCAGGCAGTTCCCATTCCATTTCACCTGCATTCGCAGAAAGTTGAGCCAGTGTCAACTTCCACTTAGAATGCAGTTGATCACAGTGCTCAGGAAAGTCAAACTGACAGTTAAGAGGAAGCAAAAGGTTCAGGGTCATGTCTCAGCTGGGTTTTAATTTATTCTCATTAGACACACTAATACAGCAGAGCATAGAGTGGTGGTATTTTTTCTTTCTTTCTTTCTTTCTTTTTTTTTTTAAGACCACGAATCATGAATATTAATTCAGTGCTGTTCAGGTTACCACAGAGTTTACAGGATGGTGATGGAGGGGCAGGTGGGCTGCCCCATGATCCTATTATTGGATTTGTTTAAAGAAAAGGTTCCTGATACGGTTCTCCAAATGCAGCCGGGTGAGCAGCCCCACTCTCTTTGTGTTACATAATGTCCCATCTGTGCTCACGGAGTGTGGCTTGATGAGGATGCCATCAGGTGATGTTTCTGACTTAATGGTATTCTTTCAGAGCTGGAGCAATAAACATTAAGGGGCCTTAATTGTATTCTTTGCAGTGGGAGCAATAAACATTAGGGGCCCTATTGTACCCTTTCCCAAAATGTCCCCCAAGCCCAATTTGGGGAGTGTCTTGATAGCCAGTTATAATTTCAAATCCTCCCTCCCATTTCATGTGTGGAAATGTAGGGACTGGACAAAAACAAAGGGATTAAATTCATAGGCATATCTCCACATAACCAGTTCTTGGGGACATGCAGCGGCTCGCATTATTTACCTGACCCATCAGAGCCCTAATAGAACAAAACAAGATGAATCCAGTGGTCTGATTTGTTTTTCTGCCGTGACAACTGTGATAACCTGCACTTGCCGGCCACAGAGCTTCAGGGGTCAGTTTTTACGTGGTGCATAGGGAAGACCCACAGGACCAAGGGTGAAGTGGTTTCAGAGATTGAGGAGATTGTGGGATTTTGAATTGAATCAGGCATGTAGTGATAAACCATGATAATCTCGACTCTGTATTTCACCTACCTATTTCTGCCTTTGCTGTCCCCCCCCACCCATGAAACTATACACAAAAATCACAAATTTCACATGACACTAGAGGAACCCCAGTTTATCGTTTGTGATGTCAGAGAGTCAACATGCTATCAGGAAAAAAAGTTCAAAAAAATTTTTTAACATCTGCACCTGACCCCTACGTATGTCATGAGACTAGTGATTTTGCTGGAATTGAACAGTGCACATGTTTTCCTCATTTTGTTGCTCTACTGTTCTTCTCTCTGCTGTGATTCTGTGTCTCAGGTATAGGCCTGTGAAGAGCTATGTGGTAGCCATATTATTTAAAGTGGTAATCCCATGATTTCTTGTCATATATATTTTGTCATAGTTTCTCGTAAAAGTGCTATTTTCTAGAGAATTGCACACAGAAGATTTACAGAGGAGCCAGCATTAGGGTCAGATTTTATATACCATACAGAAGCTTTCCAATTTGGGGCTCTAAATAAGCAGAATTCAATGGACGTAAACACAATCTCAGGTTATAGTTTAAACACTTTAAACAATCTTAATGCTATGCTAATTTAAATGCTAATGTTTACTCCAGGTTGGGAAGTTTTTGCTTCCTTTTATCAAAATTGTAACTTCCTACCAAACAGGGAATGAGTGTGTAAGTAGATTGGAGCAAAGAAAGTAGAAATAAATTTCTGTTGATTATTTTATTTAACACTGTGGCTTCTCACACAAAGACATTTAATTTCAAAGTGCTTTGACTTGGCCACAGCCATAATTGTGTATAATATCCATTATCTTTTAATTGGAATTATCTTTTATCTTTGGCTACATTTATCTGAGGATCTCTTCAGAAAGCCCACCAGAAGCTCAAATTCCAATTTGTTCTCTCAGCTTGACTAATGATGAAAAGTATCAAAAACGACTATTATGTGTTTATAAATTACCTCTTTTATCCCGATGCGGTTCTGGGATTTTATGCTAAGTATCATTTCTCTGTGGAATGTAAATGCAAAAATAACAACAAATTCAGCATAAACAATGGCACAAAATAAAAATGAACAAAACATCTTTAGAGGAAGCATCACAAAAGCAAAGTATGAAAAGAGAACAGCATAAAATATCGATGAGAAAGTATATTTCTCACAGATTTATAAAAAAAAAACAAAACAAAACAACCACACAACAAACCAACTATGAGTCAAAAATAGTCTCCATTCCCTTAGCATCAAACAGTTCTATTTGGAAAAGCATAGAATCTGTGGCACAAAAGCAAATATATCTTAATTGGGCCCACTTTCATCCACCTGCTACTGTTTCTTTTTAGTCACATTGAATTTGTCTAACAACACTTGTTTACATTCCCTTGCTAGCACATTAGCATTTATTTCATTTTATAAAATAAGAAATATGGCCAGCTTAAAATGTTGAAGATACAGTGGCCAAAGAAACTTCAGGTCAGCTTGTGGAAGGCAGCAATAACCTACACTTCTCACTGTGAAGTATTACCCTTAGATCATAATGTGCTACCAAACATCTGCGATTAATTGAATCATTCACCCAACAATTATTTATTGAGCACCTGCTGTGTGCCAGGCAAGCTGCTAGGAATTCAGGATGAAAAGTACACGGGGCATGGCTCCAGCTCACTTTCCTCCAGCCTTTGTCTCTCCTAGCTCCTCCCACCGCCTCCTCCTGCTGCTTGTCTTCATGGTCTCTGACCACAGGGTCTCTTTATGTCCTCCTGAGTGAGCTCTGAGTTTACATAAATACGGATGGTTATTCTGTCTCTCCATAATATTAGCTCCGTGTTTCTTACAGCCCCTGAGGCAAAATATTGAGTCACTCAGTGGCTCAGCAATGTCTGTGGGGCTCCTGCATTGTTTCCTCTGCCCCCCATTATTGTCAACTAGTTATCTGTAAAGAACAAAGACACTTGAGGTATTGTGGTGGCCTCCTGTGGCAGCAAATGGCCCGAGTCTCTGGACCTCAAAGAGCATAAAAAATGGGGTTACATGACTTGAGTATTATTTTTGCCTTATTGTGACAACAGAAGTAGACTCTTTTGCTGCCTGGAATGGACTCCCAAGTCCAGACCAGTATCTTTCACTCAATCTCTTCCCATGCTCCATCCCTCAGCAAACTTCCAATGTGTTCAGACAGACCAAACTAAGCCCTACTACCCTCTGGCCTCAATTTTGGGACATTATTTCTCTTATCTTCAGCAAAGCATGACACCTAATCATAGCACAGCTGAGTGGTATCTCCTTACTCACCTTGTGTATTGATCCTAATTCCTCCTTCTTTAAAATGTGTGGGACACTTGGCATGACTTATCTTGTATGTACGTATGTAACTATGTATTCAGAGAGTGTGAGCAGGGAACAGGGATAGGAGCAGAGGGAAAAGGAGAGAGAGAATCTCAAGCAGACTCCACACTGAGCACAGAGCCTGACGTGGGGCTCGATTTCAGGACCCTAAGGTCATGACCTGAGCTGAAATCAAGAGTAGGATGCTTAACCAACTGAGCCACTCAGGTGTCCCATCACTTTAACATATATTACCTCCCTATTTGTGGAGTACATTCCAAGACCTCCAGTGAGTGCTTAAATCTGCCAATAGAACCCAACCCTATATATGTATATAAGTTTTTTCCTATGTATAAGCACATAACTATGACAAACTTTATAAGTTAAGCACAATAAGATGAACGATAACTAATAATAAAAATAGAACTATTGTGACAATGTACTGTAGTAAACATGGTATGAATGTGCTCTCTCAAAATATCTTCTTGTACTGTACTCACCATTCTTATGATGATGTGAGGTGATAAAATGCTTGGGGATGAGATGAAGTGAGGTGAACGGTATAGGCATTGGGATAAAGGTGTATGCTATTACTGACAGAGGATTCCTCTGAAGGAGGTGGTCCTCCTTCTGAGGACTGTGTTTGACCACAGGTAACTGAACCCATGGAAAGGAAAACTGTGGTTAAGGAGGGACTATTACATTATACTCATGATTTTCTGCTCACCTTTCTCATCCCTTTTTAAAGATGCATAACAACCTATTTTTCCCCAAATCATAACTCATGTCCTTCCATAGTTCCATGGTAATTGAGTAGACAGGCTTTAGTTCCAACCCAGAAGTCTTACTTGGTTCTCTAACTCTCGGGGCTCCTTCTTCTCTAATGGATGGCAGGACTGCCCTGAGGCCTTGCAGCTTGTCAAGAAAAGTCTCAGATGATGAGCTCCAGCCCAGTCTCCCCTGCTGCTGTTACCTGCACATGGATATATTCTTTTGATCTTACTACCTCATGGTATCTCATTATCTCACCTTGACATTTCTGATACTAATCATGGGCTGACGTTTGACAGACTTCAAATGGATAGTCCAGAGATGTTATTTCTTGACTCTGTGATTTGCAGCTCAGCTCTCCCTCCCCATGTAGACTTGCTCAGTAATTGACCGGTCTACTAAGTCCTTCTTTGACTGAATGTGTGGATCCTGTTCATAGTCCTACTTCCCCACTCCCCCCACCTTTTTTTTTTTTTTTTCACTTGCTTGACAATGGGTTATCCTATCCATGCCCAAATAGGGTTATCCTATCCATGCCCAAATCTGGACCCAAAATTTGGAATGAAACTTCTAGTTGGATAAGTTAGGATGCTTCTATCAGCAAACAATAAACCTGAACTCAGCTGGCTTAAGTAAGGAAAATTTATTATTTCATAAAATATGAGTCTGGAGGCAGAGTAGTTCCAGGTTTGTTTAATTCAGCAGTTCAATGATGTTCAAGGATGTAATTCCCGTATTTTCCATCTTCATGTTTTGCTATCTAAGCATGCCCTCATGGGCTGGTTCCTTTTAGGTTAAAAGTTGCCTGTCTTGATTTCTGGTGATAACATAATGATATCACTGGAAGAAAGATATGAATGCTAATTCCATTGCACATTTTCATCCACAAGGAGAAACATTTTTACCAGAAGTTTTCTATTATTGGATTGTTGGTTGGAATTATTTCTTTTTAAAAAAATATTTTATTTCTTTATTTGAGAGAGAGAGAACAAGCAGGGAAAACAGTAGGCAGAAGGAGAGGCAGAAATAGTCCCCCCACTGAGGATAGAGCCTGACATAGGGCTAGATCCCAAGATCTTGGGATCATGACCTGAGCCAAAGACAGCTGCTTAACTGACTGAGCCATCCAGGAACCTCTGGAATTGTTTCTTAAATCAGATATTGATAAAGGGAATAATATAAAATGGTTGGCTTGATCAATTATAATTCAGTCAATGTGCCTAAAAAGGAAACCAACCTCCCCAAAAGCCCATGGAAATCCAATAAAGAAGGAAACGTGTTATCAGGATCGAAGGAGAGTTATGCCTGTTGAGTAGGCTTCCAAGTACGTTGGCCACTGTTGTTATCCATGAATATTCTGGAGCAGAAATGAGAGCTCTGCTTCCTTACCTTCCAGTCGTACAGGCACAGTCCACCCACACCAGGGCTGGCTCACACGGCTGTTGTTTGACATCCTTCCATGCTTCGCCTCTTTCAGAGCCTGGGGAGTGAGGCGCAGGTTGCTATTCTTGATGGGAGCAGGAAGCTTCCTGCTGTGTCATAATAATTGTACTGTTAAATGCAACACAGGGATTTTTTTTCCTAAAGTATTTATACTCTCTTAAAACACTCCATTTCCATATGGTGATCGAGGAAGAAGGAGGTTTGAAATGATACTGGAGAGACGTGTTACTCTGGCAGAATATGTATAGTCTGGGGAATGAAGCAGAGAAGGAGAAGGGTGAGAAAATAATCAATAAATAACTCAATAATTTGGTTTTTATCTCCAGCTCCTAGTAGCATGCCTATGACCTAGTGGTACTCAACATACACTTGCAGCAGAGAGAGAGGAGGAAATTTTATCACCAGAATTGCAAAACAGGCATTCACATTTTTAAAATCAAGAGAATCAATTAAATTAACTAAACCAGACTTGATTGAGTTCTAAGGACTAAAGCTACCCATACTCAACGCACAAATAGTCCTATAAATAGATTTGTGGGTATTAAAGAGGGTATATTCCCTCTGAGCAATTTGGACACCTTTTCAATTCTTGACCATTGTTTTCCTTTGAGAAACGAACTTAGAGATCAGAAGAGTTTTGAGAGAAGGATGGAATTAAATGATTCTGAAAGCTCATTTCCTTCATGGCCCTATAGGAAGTATTGATTAACTATCCTACCTTCATGATATAGGGAGGCAAAAGTAAATGGGACCTTCTCTGCACAAGGAACAACACCAACTCTATTCCAGAGGCAAGAGCCAGAGGAATTGGGATACTTAACAAGATGGCTGCATAGTCAAGACAAAGTCGCATAGATTGTGGCACAATTTCTTTTTTCTTTTTCTGAAATAGAAGCTGTATTATTTTGTCTGACTTACTGATATTTTTGAAATAAGTATTTTCTTCTTTTACATGTATACATATATGGAAATATAAGATGCTTGTTTCTAAATATATCTTATAAAAATCTTTAAACGCAATGTAAAACTGAAAAAAAAGCATAACAAATGCCTATAGATTCTTCATCTAGATTCATCAGTAGTTAGCATTTTAGGAACTCTGTACACATAAGAAGTCATCCATCCCCCCACACACTGTCCCTATGCATGCCGTGGAATTATAATACCTCTGTCTATTTCCCCATGCATCTCCTAAGAGCAAGGACATTTTCCTAGATAACCAAAATGCCATTATCATATTCAGAAAAATTAACAGTGATTCCCCAATGTCATCTAAGATCTAAATCATATACAAATATCCCATTTGGCCCATATACTTTTTAGAGCATTTTTTTCTTCCTGAGCTCAGATAGGTTCACATATTGCATTTAATTACCATGTCTCTTAAGTCCGTTTTAATTTCTCCTCCCCAACTATCTTTTTCTTCTCTTTTTCCCGTAATACTATCTTTTGAAGAGTCTAAGCCTGTGGTTTGTAGAGTGTTCCATGTTTGAACTTTGTCTGATTATTTCCTCATTGTGTTGCTTGTTTCTTCATCTCTTATGTATCTTGTTAACCAGAAGTATAAAGGCTTAATTAGATTCAGATTAAACATCATTGTGTATACATCATATTGGATTAGTTACAAACTGCATAATTTCAACTTGTCCTGTTATTAGTTATGCTATGTTTGAATAGCTGTTTAAGGTATGATTTTCTAATTTCCCTATTGTAAAACTATAGTTTTAATACTTATTTTATAAGGAAAATCAATTGAATAATTTTGAGTACCTCTTTTTTTCATAATTGCATTTGCTTTAAAAACATTAACCCCTTTGGCTCCATAGCTTATTACCAAAAAGGTTTACTTAAATATGGACAGCAAGAAATTTGTAGTTTTACATAAACGTGCTATTTTAAAGTGGGTTTTAAATGTGTTTTTATTCTCAAACATATTAGTGTAGCAATCTTATCTTAAAATAACTCTCTTGCATTCCTGAGATTAATTTTCTTGTTTCAGGAAGAAAAACATTAGTAGCTTTTGCAGTTTTTCATTGATTTGTGATTATAATTTTTCTAACAAGGTGTCCTGGGTGAAGTAAGTGGTCGGTACACGGTCTGCAGTCTCAGCATGAACACCATCCCAGCAGGAAGAAGGCATTGAGCGGTTACGGCACCAATTGCTCAGTCTGCTGAAATATAAATTATAAGGGAAAAAATTGTAAAGCAAGTCCGTATTTTAGCTGGGAAAATACATATGATTTAGATTCTAAGGGAAATTAGTTTTTTTTTTTTTTTTTTTTAACTTTTATATTTAAGATTTTATTTTTTT